>NC_059431.1:44976147-45038647 GCF_021028975.2 Sphaerodactylus townsendi
CTGACTCATTTTTCTATGTAGACTGCACACTTACCATATAGTTCTCTTGTTCTGCTGTGCAGAGAAAATATTCAGACACAGTTATTCTGTGTCTTAGAGGTAACATGGGGCCTAGAACAGCACCTATTTCCTGTGCTACCAATGCTATTGGAGAGTCCAGCATGGTGTAGTGGTCAAAAGTGGTGGACTTGAACCTAGAAAACTGGGTTTGATTCTCCATTCCTCCATGTGAGGTCTGCTGGATGATTTTGGGCCAGTCACTCTCTCAGAAAACAGTCAGCCCCACCAATCTCAAAGATAGGGGGAAGGCAATTGTAAGCTGCTTTGAGATTCCTTATGGTAGAGAAAAGTGGGATATAAAAACCAACTCTTCTTCTCCCTATTCTGTAGCTACTTTATTTTTTAAAAATTTGTCATTTATAGTCCATCTTTTTCAATGAGACTCATGGCCAACTACATAGTGTAAATTAAATGCAATCAACAGACTGGGGCATCCAATAAACAGTGCAATAGATAGACTGTAGAAACCTGGAGCCAACCAGAAATCTGAAACAGAGTTGAAACAAACCTGACAACAAAAATGGCATATTAAACAGTGGTAAATTCTATTCTGGCATTAACCTGGGGCTGACAATAGCATGAGGAGAAGTCATAGCATGCAGCTGCAAGAAGTAGCATGGTAGCAGTGACCATGCAGCTGAGGCCCATATCAGAATTCCTTTTAAATGTCAGGATTGATACTTCTGGAGGTGGGATGAGGTTGTCAGGCAAACGTTTAGCCTGTGCCCTTCAAATGATAGTTGAAAACTACACTTACATCCTTATGGAGGGACCAGATTTGCAAAAAGCCAGATTTGCAAAAGCCACTTGAACTCTTCATAGGTTAAAGCAGGCCATGTGACAAGCAATAAAATTGCTTTCAGGAAAAGCCTAATTCATTGAGCATCAAGTGGCATCATTTGCTTTTGCTGTCTTCCACAGAAACCGCCAATATTGTCTTTGCTATACTCCTTTGGACCATAGCATCATAAACAGTACTGTTACTGACAGGGCTACTTCAAAGTGCTGCTACTGTATGCAAGGTAGAATTTTACCTCATACACTGATGCACATGCACACACCATTAGTTCCTAAACAGCACAACAGTAAATTAGTTGAAAATAGCTTTCAGTTTCTTGGGATATGATTTTATTATCTGTGTTTTCTTTAACATCAAATATATAATTATTAATGCATTAAAAGGGATCATAACTTCATAGCAAAATGCATTTTTGGTCAAAGCTATAATTGCTTTTTTTCCTTATGAACAAGATTACATTCCTGGTATCTCAAAGATTAGCATTTATTGTAGCATAAATAAATGCTGAACAAACCATTTGTAGTATTAGAGGTTTACAAAAGATTTAACTATATTAACTAGGACTTAAATAGATGCTGTGATGGATGCTCACTGTGATTATTTTACAGTTTTGAGTTTTGCTCAGAAATGTCATATTCCACAGAAAATGCATTCAGTGGCATGTTAAAATATAACAATTTTCTTCTCATATGTGGCTATACCTGCTCCCTGAGGATTGACTTCATATATATGATGAAATAGGCCAGGTTTCTGAAATAGCCCCATGGGCTTAATGGCATCTACGAACACCTTTTCTGGTGCACACCAACTGGGTTTTTTTTTAGAAAGCAAGTATGGCTAGATGAGGCTTTTGCCCAGCAAGGTTTCTGAATGACCACTTTAGATTTGATTGGCTACGCAGATTTTTCAAGTATTGCTTTGGCAGTAGCTGCCATCACAGTACAAGAATCTTCATTGTTACTGCAGGCTAGCTTGGCAAGCATTTTGTGGGTAGCTGCACCTTCGGTGGGAGCTATCATGTGACCACATTGTGTCAAAATTCCAAGGGGGGCAACAGGCTCAAAAAGGTTGGAGACCCCTGAAATAGGCCATAGAAATGAATTAATTTATTTATAGTATACAAAGCCAATAACCAATGTAATGAGAAGTTTATGCTGCAATAAAATGACTACTTTTTAAGGTGACACAAGATTATCGTAATTAAAGGGTTTTCTGCAACAGACTAACACTGGCATTTGTCTGTGTGTGATCACCTACTCCAGCCACTTCCAGCCACTGAAGTTGTGTGCAGAAAGTTGGAGAGAAAGTATTTTCCTTTGCTCACTTTCTATCCTCCATTTGTCACCCTTGAAGTTTCTGTCAAAGCCCCTGCCTGGCTTCCTCAGTCTCAGTGGGACGAGAATTGGAAGCAGCCAATAGTAAAGATGTCTGATTTGTATTAAACATTGACATTTTGTTCTGGGTAATTTAGGGGATGGGCATCAAATTCACTTCAAATAATTTATTTTACACCTTTCTGGCTGTTGTGGGTTTTCTGGGCTGGGTGGCTGTGGTCTGTTAGTTTTGCTCCTAACGTTTCACCCACATCTATGGCTGGCATCTTCAGAGACATGCTGAGAAACATGTTCCACTGTGACATGCCTCTGAAGATGCCAGCCACAGATGCGGGTGAAATGTTAGGAGCAAAAATTACCCAACCACAGCTATGCAGTCTGGAAAACCCACAATAGCCAGTTGATTCCAGCCATGAAAGTCTTTAAAAAATTATGCCATTCTCTTTGCATGCCTCAGAGAAACAGTTATGGGGGAGGTCAGGTAAGTGATGCCTAAGGATAGGATATACCTAATATGTGAATGAAGCCTTCAAAAAAGACAGATATTAGGATTGCTGGGGTGGGGGTGGGGTATGGTTTCCAGCTCCAGGGAAAGCTACATTTTAAAAAGCCTTGCAGATTATCAACTTGATTCCCATTAACCCCAGTTTATGCGTGTGGGTGGGGGAAGGAGAGTTATACGGTGAACAGCTAGCTTTGAGGATAATGGTCACTTCATGAACATTTATATGGCAGCCTTGAATATTCAAGGCATGTCCTTGCACCACAGCATTTAAAACCCTTTTTTCTTCTGCCCCGAGGCACAGAAAATTATGGCATGAATAGACCATTCTCCTTTCTTTATCACAGGGGCAGAAAGAACATATGGAGTCCGTGTTCATCCATAGTAAAGCATAAGCCCAGAACTGTGAAAGCTTTTATATTGGTAACGTTCCAAAAGTACAACAGGCATAACGTGCAGTTTTCTGTTATGTATTAGGAGAGATTTTGACTGCTTATTAAAAGCAATGGAACTTGCCTGTGGCAGAGAATGAAGCATCCAAGTACAAATGCAATTACTGTGCTATATGTATGTGTGGCCTCTGCATATGAGCATGTATTTTCTATATACAGCTAACTGGGGTTGCCAGCTCTGGGTTGGAAAATAGCTGTGCAGTGCAGTGCAGTGCAGTGGGGGTGGGGGAGGATTGGGAATTGAATGGGTTTCAATGGGGCATAATGTCATAGAGGCCACTTTCCAAAGCAGCCTTTTTCTTCAGGTGAACATATCTCTGTCACCTGGAGATCAGTTATAACAGTGGGAAGTATCCAGGCAGTATGTGAATATTGGCAACCTTATAGCTAGCTATCCACATGCACTTGGCACTTGTGTAAAATATTATAGCACTTTAATCAGATGAATGTATGGCAGCATTGTCTGTGTGAGAAAAGAGGCAAGCAGGCCAATCCGTAGCCCCAGGTGGCCGGGGACAGAGCTGCTGCCACGCCACCTGCTATTTCCAGAGGGCTTTCCACCAGCACAGGAAGGCAGAAAAAGTCACACACACCCTCGCTGCCACCCCTGTATGCCAAGCCCTGGACCATGGCATAACTACCTGTGAATTCAGGGTGGAAGCTAACATTGGCTCTGCCCCAGGAATGCCCCAGCCCACTTCCCTGTGCCAGGGTCGAATTGGATGCCTGGGCAGGCTTTGATTTCCAATTATCACTGCCTCAGAGCTAAGTGGTGGCTGACCACAAGCACCTTAGTCCCCTCTGCAGACAGGGATGCCTCTTGCACTGGCAGAGAAGGTCAGCATAGCCTTGCACTGGCTCCACAGCATGATTCCCTTCCCCTCATAGGATTGGGCTATAAATACCACATTTCACAGCACAGGTTTCATATTACTCATCAGAAATAAACACAATTAGGATTATAGAAGAACTAGGTTTGAGACATTGGCTTGATTGATTTACCCCATTTATATTCCATGTTTCTCCTCAGTGGCTTATACCATTTTTCTCCATTTTATCCTCACTTCATCCAGCCAACTAGTAACAGAAAATTATGAGCTAGATACTGGAGAAGTAGGTCAGGAAGAAATAAGGCAATCTAGAAATGCTGGAAGATAACATGAGTATGAGAGCCACCAGAATTTCTAGGCATTTAGGGAAGTAGACAACTAGTCAGGAGATGGGTCCATTTGCTACCATCAATCAGAGAGGGAAAAATAGCTGATTTAAGCAAGACATTGAAAAGACTTTCCATCATAAGGGTTGTGGCAGACTGGACAGAAACTTGTATCATAGGTTCTGGTTCAAAATTCTTTGTGGGGTACAATTTTTCCCTAAGGATTCTCAGTCTTACCTACTGAGTCTCCCTAAGCCAACCAATTTTAACACAAAAGTACAAAATAAGTGTATTAAGTATGCTAGGGGGAAAAACTTGTTTTGCTTCACCAGGACAATCAGCTCATACAAATAGCCAATGTCAGCAAATTTTCACAACTAAATGATTACATAGCATTTTAGATAGTAGGACTCCAAAGAGAGAGAGAAGGGGGATGTCTCGCCTATTTTCCCATTCAGATCTGTTTCTTCATTTGAAACCTGCCTCTGCTGCCTATTCCATCAGTAATTGCTCATAGCTCATGGGCTACAACGTGTGAAATATCATAATTCCAGTCCCCCTAAAGACAGCCCCCCATAAAATAAGTAAATAAAAAAAAAGTCCCTTGCATTAGGCTTGAAAGATCTTTATAATATTCCTGATTGCAAATAGTAAGGCTAATGTCATCCCTATATAAAATGTCATTATTCTGATTTGGCAAAGGTGGTATTTATTTTTTTTAAATGCTGAGATATAATTTTTAACTCAAAATAAATATTCCCAAAGTCATCTTGAAAACTGCTTTGGTACAAGTAGCAGCCACTGATTGCATTGTCAGTAGAGACATTCACTTTGCCATCTACAAGATATTTAATGACTTTGGTGGCTGAGGTCTTGCTGTGGAGATCAAGTATTAATATGTCAATGCATATGAGTGCCTCTTTGAACAGAATGTCTGATGACATTTCTGCCTTCTCATATCTCTCTTCAGTATGACTTTGGGTAATTTTCAGAGGAACATTTTCCTAGTACTTTCTAAAATAAAACATCTGATTGTTCTTCTCATATATTTTGATACAGCAATCAAAGAGAATCTTTGAGTCCACTCTAAGTACCTTCAGGACTAATTATATGCCAAGTGTATGTAGTTGCAGTTAATAAGCTTGGATACTAAGGGGAAATAATCAGTGGAAAAATATACCACAGATAATTAATAAAAATCAATTAGTTTGTTAATGAGAACTCTGCCGTTACTCAAGGTGGTAGAAACCAGCTGGGGGGGAAGTCTGTATCCCCAAATAGGACATTTAGAACACTTGCATCCAGCTGAGAATTTGAAAAGAAATAACCAAAAGAAACAGCTAGGCTTGGGTTAAAACTGGCTAAATTTCCTCATGAGATTTCAGATCCTCCAGCTAATAAATCTAGCAAAAAAGTGATTCACCTTTAGTGTATGCTATAAAGAATTGTCTGATGCCTTAAGTACATTGCTCATTGTCCTGCATTAAAAACAAAACCCATAGTTGTAAATGTCAATGGCTAGAATTGTTAGAGCCCTAGCATCTCCTCACATTAGTGTAAAAGCTGGAAATACCCATTACCTCGCCGATGACTTTAGGATAACATTTTGCATTCAGAGATATAAATGGCATGAAGTCAAATATGATTTGACAGTGAAACGCAGAGTCTGCTTTCCCATAGTCCTTGGACTAAACAAAAAGTTCACAGGCGACAGTTGGCAATTTTGAGCTACTTTGTAGCACAGGAAATGTTCCCTCTTGCTGGTAGTCTTTGACATAAATTGAGATGAGGCTGTTACATATTTTTATTTATTTATTTTATTTATTTATATTTCAAATTTATATTTCAAATTTATATTTCAAATATCACTGTGTGTCCAATAATAATTCTTTTATCAGTATCTCTGCAAAGAAAGAAAAAAGAAAAATATAAATAAGGTGTTTATTGTTTATTCCTCAGATGTTTAATATATTCTGGGATCTAGACCTAGTTTGTACAGGGTCATTTGGCTTGTTACCTATCTACCCCATCTCTCATATAGATTTGTGTGATTAGCAGAGTGTTGTACCTTGCTTCATTATTCAGGTGGATTGTAGAGGATCCAGGACTACATGCAAGTCAGCCCAAGGCATTGCACCAACAAATGGGGAAGGGGGTGCCGGATGCCCCAGGCACACGGTTTGGTGGGGGTGTGGTGGGGGCATTCTAGGGCAGGGCTGGCTGGCAACGCTGTGGCAGGGGCGCACGGCATGCATGTGCCCTGGGCACAGTTCCCCCTCGCTCCACCCCTGAAGTCAGCCAGAGATGATTTTGTCTCTGCACATATTAAATTATCCTATGGTGTCAAAAAGTGCCATCAAATCACAGCCAACATATGGTGACCCGAAGGATTTTCAAGGTAAGGGATGAGGTGGTTTGCCATTGCCTGCTTTTGAGCAGCAACCCTTGACTTCCTTGGTAGACTCTCATCCAAGTAATAACCAGGGCTGACCCTGCTTAGCTTCCAAGATCTGATAAGATCGAACTAGGTTGGGCCATCCAGGTCAGGGTAAAATTATCTTAAACTGGCATGATATTTCTAGATCTACAGATTAAAAACTACCAGAATGTGGAATGGTTTAAAACAACATTAATAGAAAATACATCTTAAAACAAGAAATTGAAAATATAATCATTGCAATCCTGAGGGTGAGTGAACTAAAGACTGGATTAGGACATTTTCAGTCAGAAAATGTCAGAGTGTTTTATTGTGGAAAATACAGACATAAAAGAAACAGTTGCTTTTGCAGTGATGCAACATGTAGCACAGACAATCAGGGACTATAGAATTCTGTGAAGGCAACAATTTGTTCACTGTGAACACATTTTAGACAACTGAATAAATGATAGTGTATGTGGACCTCACCAGATGACCATTACAGAAATCAAATAGATTACATAATCAAATGCAGAAGATGGAAAAGTTTTATTCTCTCTGATGGGAAGGAAGTTGACATGCTATAGCCTGATCTTGTCAGATCTAAGAAGCTGAGCAGGGTCTGTACTTTGAAGGGAAACCACTAAGGAAGGATCTGCAGAGGAAGGCAATGGCAGATCACCTTTGTTCCTCACTTGCCTTGAAAGCTCCTTGCAGGGGTTGTCATGTGACTTGAAGGGACTTTACTCACATGTTCTCTCTGCTAGAATAAGACCAGATTGTACTACAAACTATGAATTTTTAATATCAACAATTACAGTAAAGCTGCAGAAAAACACCAAAACATTCATAGTGCTAAAATACAATCTAAACATTCCTGAAGAGTTTAAAAACCATGTGAAGTATAGGTTGGTATTATTAAATTCAAGTGAATGTGAACTGGAAGAACTATGCGGTCAAACCAGAGATGTTTTCAAGGAAGAATGTGCAAAGATTATTCCTGAAGCTAAAAGAAATGAAATGTCTCTATGGATGACTGATGAAACTCTTAAAATTGCTAAAGTCAGATTAGAAGCAATAGTAAGAGATGCCTTTTAAAAATAATTTTATTACAGTATTAGACAACATACATAACTTCTCAAAAGGTACTTATTTACAATATATAATTTGAAATTTACTCCATACATTTGTTTTGATACAAAATTAAAAGACTTCCAGCTAGAAATTAATTTTGTCCTTATTTAACTATTAGTATTGTACATCAGAGAAATTAACTTCTTTCCTGCACCAAAAAGGGTTACTAACTAAATAAGTTATTGTTCTGGTCTCTATTGAAACTGCTAAGCTTCATTTCGAACATTGTATTCCTGACAACTGAAATGTATATACTTTAGCTACCCTTCAACAATTTCTCTGTCCCCATCACCTCTGAAACTGTCCATTGTCTTTTGCTGATGTTGCCATTGCTTCCTGAACCGGATAGTTTCATCCTATATTACTTGGATTTTTCTGCACAATCTCCATATTAAATCAAATCAAGACTCCATATATGGCCTCTCATTATAGAAAATATTTTAAATTAAATATTTTTAAAATACATTGGTCAAACTTAAATTGCTCTCTTAATAATAGGAAAATGACATTTATGTCATGTCATGAAATAAAGCAAATTATTTTTTCAGAGCATCAAGTCAGTTGGAACTTTGCTATTTATTTTCAGTTTCAAAATATTATGGAGTTTGGGTATCATTAATGGTTGCATCCTACTAACGTACACTAATCCACCAGCAGTAATTTCAGTAGATGGATATATTTCTGATTGACTTGCTTTATCTTCTAATATGTCCACTGATGTCTTGATTTATGTCTATTACTATTTATTCCTAATATGTATCCTTTGGCTGTATTAATAGGAAAAGATAAAAATATGCAGAGTTCATCAGCTTTATAATTTTCTTATTTGTTGGTGCTTTGTTCTCACTTCATCATGTCCGAAAAATTATATTCAGTGTTTGCCAGGGTAAGACCTGTCCTCTTGAAGTCAGGACCAATTCAATACTTGGGGATTTGGATAGTGGATTATTTGAATCAGTTGTTTAATATAAATCACAAGATATTGATGGCTGAAGTTCAGAAGGATTTTAGTTTTATTATAATCTTTCTTGACTTGGATGAAAACCCATGAGAAAAATGAATGCTCTGACTAGAATTCATTACTTGTTTCTGAGTACTGCATTAGCAGTCAAAACTGTAGGTTTGGCAAGGTATGGCAAAAATTAATGTACAGTATGTTTGATAGAATCAGCCTCCCACAATCGCTAATGTGGTATGCAGGTACTTTTACTCTAAGGCTAACTCCCAGATGGTTTCTAGAAAGAAGTTGAAGTTTTGTGACCATGGCTGGTGAAGTTAGAGCTACTGAGGCCTAATTGTGGCCTGCTCAGTTAGTTAGCTGTGATATTCCAATAAGTACACTTTTGGTTATTAGTACTCCATTACATTACAAATTACCTTACAAATTGTTTTTCTGCCTAGAGATACAACACCCAGTAAAACACTGTAGAAGAAGATATAATACTGATGACTGAATCTCCCTAGTATTAAATTATATTACTGTATAGTTACCAATTTTCAGGTGGGGCATGGAGATATCTCAGAGTTACAAACTGATCTTCAGACAACAGACACCATTTCACTTGAAGAAAATGGCTGCTTTGGAGGGTGGTCTCTGTGGCAATATACCACACTGAGGTACCTTCCCTCTTCAAACACTGCCCACCCAAAGCCCTACCCCAAATATCCAGATTTTTTCCTGCCCAGATTTGGCAACTCTAAAGTGGCACAACTTGAGGAAATTGTTGGTTGGTTTGTATCTGGGAAGAACAGTTCTTCAAAAGAAATGTTGCTGAACTTCTCTTTGAAAGTATTGCGGGGGACCAAAGAAAATCCAAGTAGGTTAAGGAGGAACTGTCTAGTTCTGAAAACTGGTCAGCAAAATATCTTGACCAGGTTTGGAGAGTTACTGGGCATAATGTTTTATGTTTGTATCACTCAAATAACAGGAAATTAAGTCCCAAAATTTTCTGTTATTTACTGACTTGAGAAGTTGATCCAGCTTTTTGTTTGATGCTGTTTTTTCTTGCTAATATCTCAGTTTGAGCAAAATAAATATTCAAAAGAATTTTGAGAGAATGGTCTCTATATTCCCAGACAAGCTGATCAAACGTTCAAACTACTTGTCCCCTTGATTCTTGATAATAAATCCCCATAATTGTTGAATGGGGAAGTGGAAGAAGTGGTTGTCTCTACATAATTATTCCAGGATACAGTATTTAGTAATGGAAGATGGTTGCTGTCAGCTGTCACTCTGATGCAATTTTTTTTTGTTTTTTTAACCCCAGAGAGACCATTGCATAGTCAATGACACTACAACCACTTGGGGAACAGAAGGTAAATTCACCAGAGATATTTGTTTGGGATCCATCAGTAAAATACCTGCACTATTTATGCAAAAGTCCCAAGTACCTTGAAATAAAGAAAAAGGCATGTCATATGGATTGAGATTCATAATTTTTGCTAGGGAGAGATCATTGTTGCCAATCCTAACATTAAAATCACCTCCAATTAGAGATTCTATGTGGGGAATTAATTCTCTAGTTCTTCTATATAAGAGTTCAGAGCCTCCCAGTGACCTCTGGTCTCCTCATAATAAAAATATGGAGGTAGATAAATATGTATGAGCCTCAGGCAAATATATAGAAACTGCAAAAGTAATGTATGGGCCCAAGGCTCACAGGAATCTAATTGAGTTATTTTACAATCTAGATGGTCTGAGATCAGAAGGGATAACCCTGCTTTATATCACCCCTTATGGGCTGATTTTGTGGCTGAAAGAGGGAGGGTATGGTATCCACCAAGGTGTATATCCTTCAGTGACCAAGTTTCTTGAAGGAAGATGATATTAAATTCCCTGATATATCTTATCAGATCATAATCAGCCACCTTTCTGTATTGCAGGATAGCACTTCCCATACCAATTACTCTTTGGGACACCTGTATAGATTGAGGTGTCTAACAGTAACATCAAAAGTGTACAAACATCCCTTCTGAGAAAAATTGTGGAAGTTCTTACATGCATAGGAAATGCTATGTTGTGCATGGAAATGGATCAGCATTAGATGGAGACTAAAGCATGGATGTAAACAGTGAAATATTGGCTGTGTCTTCATTATCTATCCAAACCTAATCTTTTTCTTACTCCAATACACTACCCAATTCCAATGAACCAAATGGGTTGTTAAGAAGATTAAGTCCGCTGGCATTGATATTGATTCACTCTACATGCTGGAGGAAAACCAAGCCAATGGCATGATCAAGGTACAACATAGAACTACAGAAGCTAGAATCTCTTGCATCAGGAGTATGCTCCCCTTAGTCGCTGGGCATTCTGCCACTGTATGGATCAGCAGCCCCTTATCTTAATAACCTAATTGCCACACAACAGCAAGACACCTTCTCATTAGCTAGAATGAACACATTGCCCTCTGATCTCCTCCAAGGAAGATTTAACAATATCCCCTGTGAAGACAGATTCTGTCCTTGCTCCTCAAAGGAGATAAAAACTCTTCTACATGTGCTTTTGTGCTGCAACGTTTATGCAAACATTGGGAAATTTTAACATCCTCTGATTAACTCATACAGCACTTTATCTGATGAGAGAATTGTGATCTACTTACTAGCTGATATAACACATTCATTACAAATACAGTTGCTAGATTTCTCTCCTTAGCTACAAGACTGAGAGATCAACAGTGTAAGCCAAAGTGATTTTAAAACCTTGTATTTAATGCCAATAAAGGTAAATGAATGAATGAACCAAAGAAGGCATAAAAATGCAATGCCATTTTAGTACTTGCCAGTCTTTCAATGTAGGTTGTCAAGGTCATAACATGACAAAATGTAAATCTGCTTTATGTCCAGGACTGCCTCCTCTGATGTCATTTTTTATGAGTAGACAGTTGATGTTATGATCCTAGGTGATGGTTTTTATTTTGAAAGAATGTGGTTAACCACTCTGTGATTCCTCAGTAGTATCAAAAATACAGATAATCATTTTAGTGATGAAATTAACATATTTTGTGAGAACCTAAAATGTACTTAATGATCAAACTGGAAAACATATTTAAAAGTGATCCACATTTATTATATTTTGTAGCAGACATTTTAAGAGGGGATCAGCCAAATTGTATCCACTAATTGTATCCACTGATGTGTTAGAATGTAATGTTCATTGGTAGCTTTTCCTCACTGTATTTTATTATAATTAATTAAATAACTAGATAAAGATGTACAATGCAGGAAAATATTATAAGATGGAGGGGGGATACCTTTTTTGGCATGATATTCTCGCTTTACTGGACACAGTGACAACTCCCATAGTAGATTTATAGTATTCTGTTTAAACCTTAAGCACTCCATCAAGAAACAGAAGCTCTTTCTTTGTACTCATTAACCCCTTGATTGCCTTTTTCATCATCCAACAGCAGGGCATCTTCAGTACTAATTAGCCCTTAATGGTTGTTTGGGGTTATGGAGTAGCAGCCATTTGTGTTATCTTGATGGTGCCTATCACAGTCTCTGAAGAAAAGTATGGAAATTGTGAGATTCCTGACTATGGAAGGGGAAAAGAAAGTAGATATACAAGTGCATCTCATGTTTTATATTGGCATCTATATTTAGATAAATAAAAAACCATTATAAACCATACCAGTTGTTCTTGCTTAGATGATTTTAGCTACCTTTTCACTATACTCAGATGCTGAAACCTCTTATGTATTATATTCCAAAAGATCATAAACATATAGAGATAAATGATGAGAAAAACAGCATGTTCCTCATCCAGGCAAAGTAGAACAGTCAGAATGCTGTCTGATGAGACGTTTCCATGCTACTTGAGTGGCAAGACTTAGACCCCTTCCACACATGCAGAATAATGCACTTTCAATCCACTTTCACAATTGTTTGCAAATGGATTTTGCTATTCCACACAGCTGCAAAATGCACTGAAAGTGTATTGAAAGTACATTATTCTGCATGTGTGGAAGGGGTCTTAATGTGTGCCATTTTAAAAAGGTGCAGCAACAGTCTGTCAGGTACTGAACTAATCCAAAAATAAAAGAAAATGAGAAAATCAAGCCTAAACTGGCTAAATTCGAAAGAAATAGCACTAATTAGTACTAGGAAAAGGCTAACTATAAGCAAAGACATGGCCATCAAAGTCTCAGGCAAAAAAGTAGCTCAGCTAACCAGACACACATCTGCTTCACATGGTGGCAAAGAGAGAACTGGATGGACAGTGCACCCTTCCCCTTATCATGTGACCCTGCGTGGGAAAAACAGCTAGCCCAGGAGTGTGGCTGGGGAAGGGGAGCACTTGCTATAAAGCTGAAGGTCTTTTAAAGCTAACTAAAATACTCCAAGGCTGGTCTGGCCTACATAAACTAAGTCCCCATGTGTGCCTGCACAGAGGACCACTAAATGAACAAATAGTTACAGGTAAGCAACACTGTTTTTTGCACTATACTTATGTGACCTGTAGGGCATTGGGACAAACTGTCTCATAGAACCATAGCTTCTAGGGTTGTCAACTATACTTGTCTAAAAGAGAACTATCTTTTGTCACTGTTACATCAGTGGAGGGTTAAACAATATTTTCATTGGTTTAGGGGATTCAGTTTGACTGGAACCTCTCCCCCCAGTTAAAAGAACACACCAAGACTTCATGATCAGAAGTAGCCAGCTAAGTAAGCTTTCAAAGTAGTGAACAGAGAAGAGAAAATTCATGCTGCTGAAGCAGCTACAGAAACCACTTACATATTTTCTAGCTGCTGGCAAGGCTGCAGACATGTCTGGCTACATCAATATTAAGATATACCAGAAATTAAAATGAAAGCAGGACATGTTAAAGGTAACAGGAAAGATTTTGCTATTAGGACTGTGCTTTGATCATGAAGCTTCAAATATATCTATCATCCTACATCTGTGAGGCAGTATTAAAAGGTTAATGAAGTTTTGTACCTTTTTGAACTTATTATAACTAAATTGCTACCTCAGCACATACAGTGAATTTCATCACTTTAGGATATATCAGGGAATTTTGGTGGTACAAAAAAAAGAGGTTGAAAAGTCTACAGATTTATTTTTAAACATATCTTAATACAGTGCTTGGAAGGGGAACATGTTAACGCTGTTGCATGAGGACTCAGTTATGTTCTGGATCAAAATGGCCCTCAAATATGAAGCAGGATGATGTTGCTGGTGCTTGTGTGCCATTTATAGACTGCTACAAGAAAATGCTCATTCTGTTAATAGCTGTAGCTAAATGACCAGTTTGCGTCAGCCTTGTAGTTAAGGCTGATACCCTAAAACTATGGATATAAAAGGAATATTGTTATGGGTTAAATGAGCATAGCTTGAAGTATTATTTTTTTTTTAAAAAATGAAAGGTTGTAGTAGTAATAAAAAGGTTGAGTGGTAATGTCTCTAATTGAACGGTAAGGCCTCTTTCCTATTAAGTCATTCTTTCATCTGTCTTTTTAATTATTTCATTATCATTTTGTACTGCAGTTCATTTGTGTTTAAGTGAAAGCTAATTATTAGGACTGAATTATTGTGCCGTTTATTGATCCCTATGGTGGATTAAGGGCTTTAAGTTCGTCTAGACAGAATAGTTAGCAAAATGACAAAAGGAAACATATAAGACCCTTGGGAAGAATCCCTATGCTTCATAAGCAATTAATGCCTGCCAGGTAATGGAATTTAAGTTTATACTAAATCCAGCAGTGCTTTGACATTTCAACTGTCTTATAAACACATTAGTCTAATGAATTAAGACTTATGAATTGTGTTTGGACACAAGGAGGAACAGTTGCAAGCCTGGTATATTTTTAGTCCTCATTGATTGAATGAAAAATAGATAATTTTG
Source organism: Sphaerodactylus townsendi (assembly GCF_021028975.2). Taxonomy (NCBI): domain Eukaryota; kingdom Metazoa; phylum Chordata; class Lepidosauria; order Squamata; family Sphaerodactylidae; genus Sphaerodactylus; species Sphaerodactylus townsendi. Next base: position 44,990,851 of record NC_059431.1, read on the forward strand.
TCTCTGAATTTGATGAAAAATGAAATGTGCTCAGTTGTAGTGTTTATCTCTGTTCGTTCTGTTCTCTGTTGATGGATGTGTATTAACAGTTTCCATTTCCCAAAGAACACTAATCTCCCTTATGGATGTGAATAGTATGCAGTGATAAACCAAGGAAGAAAGGAAGAATATAGTAGTGCTGAGTAAGAAGGCAAACAGGCCATTCATCTCAATCCAGAGCTGGACAACTTTAAAAGCAATCCGTCATTATCTTGATGAGCAAGCCACAGCTTGTGCTAACTATACAAGCCTTTGCTGTTATTTATAAGAGGATGTCCTTGAGTGGACTATGAAGAGATCAGACAGAGTGGATTTACTGGTTCTTCCTGTCTTATATGACTTTTTGTCCATCAGGGTTCCATTTTCAAGGACTTTCTGGGCAAGTTGCCAGTCCTTTGTTATTTTGAAAAAGATCCTCTTGGCTTTTTAGTACTCTACCACAGTTTTCAGGCTTTCTTCCTTATCTTAAAAATATATAGATAGAAGTGGTTCTAGTTCTCCAGTGATATATGTTTTGCTTTTAAAGCTGTTTTTCTGTATTGTGGAGACTAATGGTCAGCAAGTCTTGGGTTTCTTGTATTCTCAACAAGCAAATTAAGTTAAATGGAGATAGTGTAGAGCCAAGAAGTGGCTAACGAAGATTTATGCCAGCATTGCAGGTATAGGGACAGGTTTGACAGCAGGGCTTCCAACTCTGGCCCTTTCCTTACATGTGGAATAATACACTTTCAATCCACTTTCAATGCACTTTGCAGCTGGATTTTGTTGTGTGGAATAGCAAAATTGCAAACAATTGTGAAAGTGGGTTGAAAGTGCATTATTTTGCATCTGCAGAAGGGGCCTCTGTGTTGGCAAATTCCTGGAGATTTGAGGGTGGAGCCTGGACAGGAAGGTTTGAGGAGGGGAAGGACATCAGTGGGTTATTGTGCCATAGAGTCCATGCTACAAAGCAGCCATTTCTTTCAAGAGAACTGATCTCTGAGGTCTGAAGATCCATTGCAATTCCAGGAGATCTCCAAGTCCCAGCTGGAGGTGACAATTCTATTTAGCAGAAAATTTAGCTAAGCCCAGTCATTCAAGGGCAGCTTCAGAAAGGCAGGAAGACTCTCAGATTTCCCAAGGAGACCACAAGTCCTGACATGGATGACCCACTCCATTTGTGAAATTCCTGGAAGTTTGGAAGCTGTGCCTAGGGATGACAGAGTTTGGGGAGTTTGGGGAGCTCAGAAGGGATGTGATGCAAAATAACCTGCCGTACAAAGCTTCCATTTCCTCCAGGGGAACTGATCAGTTGTGGTCTGTTGTAATTCCAAAACACTGGTAACCATAGGGTTGGGTTAGACCCATTTATTGTTTATTTATTTATTTATTTGTATTTATAACCACCCTTCCCCAAACTCAAATATGATGTTATATCATGACTACTTATTTACAACCAGCAGACTTTCCAGTCATTTCCTGTCTCATGTTCCAGGTCCAACACAGCATTATAGCTGGAACTGAAGTACTACATTGAAGATTCCCAGTAAAATGTATTACTTTTTTCCTTTGGAAAGCAGACCCACATGCCATATTTTTAAAAAAGTGACCTAAGTTTATGCATACCAGCATGAACATGTATGAGAAATATAAGCTCAGAATTCCATTGCTGTGCAGAACTAGTTGTATATTGCTTTAGATGCTGGTCAAATAGATACTAGATGGGGAAGGACTGAGGTACAGTGGAAGAGTCTCTGTTTTACATGCAGGAGGGTTCAAGAGTCAACCCCCAACATATTCAGGTAGACAGATCAAGGCAGTAGGTGATGTGAAAGTTTTCTACCAGGACCCTGGAGAGCCAGTGCCAATCTGAGTAGACAATACTGACCATGATGGATTGGTGGTCTGATTCAATATAAAGCAGTCTCATGCATGTGTGTTCATTGTTCCAAATACTTCATTGTTCCAAATTTGATTAATTAATTCAACCATGCCTCATATTACAGGTTTTTTGAAGGGCAATTAACAGGAATAAATTCATATGTACTGACACTTCTGTTTATTATTTTACTCCATTTACAGAGCAATCCTGAACAGAGTCAAACTCTTTCAAGCCCATTGATGTCATTTTGCTTAGTATTGTGTGACTCAGAAGTCTATCAAAAGACCCAGGGAAATCTTGGGGATTTACCTTGCAGAACAGACCCTAAGGCTGCCAATTTTGGCTTAGAAATTCTTAGGGGTTTTGGGGGGAGGAACAGAATTTAGTGAGAGGTGTGGGAGCTAAGTGGGGATGTGATAAATCCTTGAGTCTGTCCGCCAGACAAAATCCTTGAGTCTGTCCTCCAAAGCTGCAGTTTTTTTATTGGGGAACTTGAAAACAGTTGCAATTTTAGGAGAACTTAAGTCCCCATGCAAAGGTTTGCAATCCTGTCTCAAAACCTTATCTTGCTCTTTAGTACAACTAATGAGGACCAGGAGCTGTTTAGATTTCTATGAGTATATCTGCTTGATTTCCTGCCAACTCCCTGTAGATTATTCATCTGTACTGACTACTCGGCTTCAGCTCATTCCCTGCTGTCTCCACATGTTGCTTTTGATTACACATTCATCCACTGCTGCTCTTTTTTGTTCCAGAGTCCTGATCCAAGGACGTGAACATCTGATAGAACATTGGTGATCATTTATGTGACAGTAGATATAACTGTATTTTTTTTAGAAAACTTTCTGTCAAAACCTTTAGATTGGTTCTATGCTTTTATAGGCATTAGATTCCTAGAAGAAAAGAAAGGGACTGCACCAAGGCAAAATGAAAGCAAGGAACAAATAGTTCAGTGGAAAATGAACTCTTCCCCTGACAAATCTATACATGCAATGTGTAAGGGTTGCCAAAATTATTAAAGTATTTGTTTCCTTTTGCACCATTTGTTCCTTGCCTTCCTTAGATTCTTGGGACATTCCATTACTAACCTGAAAATCACCATTCTTCACCAAAATGAACTTCTAAGGGGGACTCCAATGTAACACTGCATTGCGATTCATTAATAGGTCATTAATAGGTTTCACATTAGCTCCTGCTCCTGGATGGAACTGGGGCTTGGGATTTTTGAACTCACTATGAGTGTAAACTAGTTTAGCAAAAACGGAGATTCCCACCCCTTTATAACTGTTTACTAGCTTAGTATAACTAGCACATGCTTTCTTGTTTTCTCAATTATGTTTGAATTTTATGGAATTATATTTCTACCTGTTCCTGTTGCATTTCATTGACTCCTGATCCCGCTAATTTTTTTCACACTACATAAAATGACTTCAATTAGAAGCTATGTAATACATATGAAGAAGTGGGCTGTAGTCCATAATTTATAGAGGAATACAATTTTGCTAGTCTTTAAGGTACCACAGTTTATTTTTGCTGGAATAGAGTGACAGTACAATCCTAAAAAGAGTTATGCCAGTCTAATCCGTTTGTTTCAATGGGCTTAGACTGGAGTAACTCTCTTTAGGATTCCTCTGTAAGACAGCTACACTTCTGAAGTTTTAAACTCCGACTATGTCTGTTTTCTAAGTCTAGCTAGTCACATATTCTTTATTACTAAATCAAGTCCTTGGCATGGCTATTATAAAAGACACATTGTCTGATGGGCTTATATTAACAATGAACCTAGTAATTGTCCGGAAATATATATTTAATTCATAAAAAGTCTTAAATCATGACATAATGATGAGGACGTTTTTAAAAGAAAATGAAATACCAGTAATCACAAATTAATTGAGAATGTTAGAGCTATTCTTTTTCTTGACAGGATAAAACTTTTTACCATTTTTGTGCCACCGCTTTTTAAATTCTGTTTTCTCATTAATTCCATGATGTTAATGGTGAAATATATCCATTTTGATTGCATATGTTGAAAGGACTAGATAATTAAGGTCACTTTTCCGTCCATGTTTCAGTAGAATTCTTCTTCTGCTCTCTGACTTTCTCTTGAGTTTTTGAATTTCTTTGATGGGGAAATAGGTCAGAACCTATGTTTTTATTTCTAGTTGCCCTATTGCAATATGAGGAACTGTTCCGATGTGAATGGTACTTAGCTGCCTGGATATAGAGATCTTATGCACAAAATATGCTGTGCTGGAACGTCACCTCTGACAAATATATGATCAGTATTGTTAGCCTTAGGGAGCAATCCTAAATAGGTCTGCTTGGAAGTAAGTCTAATTTTATTCAATTGGTATTACACCCCCAAAAAGTGTTCATAGGATTTCAACTGGGCAGCCAAATCCAAATCTCCTCTGCCAGTGTAAGGGGCACTCACGCCAGTGGAGGGAGCAAAAAATGTGGTATCCCACCATCCCATAGCTCTGCGATGGCCAAATCCAGAAGTCCGGGATGCCACAGAGCTACAGTGGCCATCAAGCAGCGCCAGCATGGAGGGACAAAGCATTCCCAGAGGTGGAGCCAACAAAAGTACTGTATATGCCTGTTTGTTCTAATAGATAATTTGGGTGGCTGGAGCGATTTAAATTTCCCTCCTTTCTTCACTGCCCCCCCATCTGGATTGTGGTGTTAATCACCTGCAGGAGAAATGAAGAGAGCTAGCTGGAACGCTTCCTTAAGCTTGCCTGTCAGAGGCTGACAGCACCAAACCATTTATTCAGCAACTTGTGTGTGGTGTTGGAATACTGTACACATAAATTGAGGAGCTCATTGTGAAGGGTTTTCCACCTTACTACAGCTTCACGTGCACAATAATCCAAAAGTCAGTTTCTAAATGTCCAGAAGTTCAGAAGTCAGTTGCTAAATGCAGTTAATTTTTTTCTGAGTGTTTGAAATGCCTTGCCATTTCTTAGCATTTCAGTTTCACAGGTTCCTTGATGAGGAAAGCAACTGACATTAAAGAACTGAGAATCAGTCTCAGCACCTCCACAAATAGAAATAGGAAGACAGAATGGAGCCAGAGTTTAAATCAGACATTTTATTTAGGGACTCTTAAACACCTGCCAGTTTGGCTCAAGTCCTGTTTGCTGTTGTGAACAGAGATCTGATTTTCCAATAATCTGTTGATCTGTTCATGGGTGTTTGGCAGGTTGTTTCACTGTATGCTGTATGTCAATAAAATCCCACCCTTCAGTGTTTGCCTAAGCTTTTAGTGGTGCTAATCTCTGCTGATCAGAATCAGCAGCATATTTCCACATGCACCATTTCAGAAAACCCCGTGCAAACTGGGTTGGCATGCCTTACTATGAACCAGATCAATCTAGTGGTCAGCTCACATCTGATTGTCATCATCAAACATGGTTAGGTTTGACAGTAGAACATGTTTGTAGTGAAATTTACAGCACCCCTAATTTTGTTCAGAATGTGGATGCTATAGGTCAGCCAGAATCTGACAACTGGTTTTAGGAAGCAAGGACAGAAATAGCGGGCATGAGAACAGGAGAATAATGGAGTAGAGCCAAAGGCTGTAAAAGACTATATAATACTGCTGACCAGTTTTCTTTGAAAAGTGCTTCTTTTGGAGGCCTTCCATGGCCTCAAACAATGGGCAGAATCAACCTGCAATCAGCTACTCCTTAGTCACCTTTCAATAAGGCCAGTAGGAATTACATCAATGTTGTAAAGCAAATGATAATAACAGACCCCTTATCCATACATAGCTTTGGTCTTTGTAAACCATTGTGGACTCATCATGTGACCTTGAGCAAGACATACCCTCAGCCAGAACTTTCCATTAAAAATGAAAATAAAGGTGACCAATCTCAAGCAAACTGAGTGGGACTTGAATAGGATGGAGCTAAATAGCACTTTGGACAAATGGAATGCAAAACATGAACAAGACTGGTAACTTACTGCAGGGAACCTGCTTACCAAAATATCAGTGTGGCATCATTTCCATATTTAAAATTGTACACTAAGAAGTAGAACAGACTGTAGTATTTAACAAATATCGTAAGTACTGGCCCTGTCAAATATGCCATGCATTTTCCAGAAAGAGAATGCAGAATATGCAATTAATTTGTTTATCATGCCTTTTTAAAACAAAAACCCAGTCTTCTATGATTTTCAAAAGAGGAATTTGGCAAATACAAGAATTATTGCGAAGGCAGCATGTAACCTTCTGCTCCCTGAAAAATTATTTTCATTGTGATGACTTCACTTTCAATTTTCATCAAAACTGAAAAACAGTGATAAACAAATAGCAGCAACAACCCAACATGTTTTAATATAAAACTTGCTGAAAACTTGTCTATATCTAGCTACGGAGATGAGCGTGCACAAGGAGACTTGTACACACATATTGCTTGAGGGATCGGGAACCACAGGCATAAATTAGATGCACATAATACATACTGAATATACATCATGATGCATATTCAAATGTGCATCAGAATGGTATCCAAATTTGTGGCTATTGTTATCACTCTATGTTGCTGACCAAGGAGGGGTGAGCAGCCAGCAGCCTGCCAGTGAAGAAGCAAGACACTTGTTAAGGTAAGAAAATTGGCCATAGCTTGTTTAATGACTACAGGCTAAAGGAAGCAGAGGCATAACATAGGGGATGAATTCTGGTCACTGGGCAGCATGCTTGTGGACCCAATGCACACCTTCTCCCAACCTAAGTGCTGGGGGAACTTGGAGCAACTGGTTAGTGGGAGCCAGATGGAGCAGCAGTGGTGTAGAAGGTTAAGAGCTCATGTATCTAATCTGGAGGAACCGAGTTTGATTCTCCAATCTGCCGCCTGAGCTGTGGGGGCTTATCTGGGGAATTCAGATTAGACTGTACACTCCCACACACACCAGCTGGGTGACCTTGGGCTAGTCACAGCTTCTTGGAGCTCTCTCAGCCCCACCTACCTCTCAGGGTGTTTGTTGTGAGGGGGGAAGGGCAAGGAGATTGTAAGCTCCTTTGAGTCTCCTACAAGAGAGAAAGGGGGGATATAAATCCAAACTCCTCCTCCTCCTCCTCCTCCTCCTCCTCCTCCTCCTCCTCCTCCTCCTCCTCCTCCTCCTCCTCCCTCCTTTCCTTCTTCTTCTTCTTCTTCTTCTTCTTCTTCTTCTTCTTCTTCTTCTTCTTCTTCTTCTTCTTCTTCTTCTTCTTCTTCTTCTTCTTCTTCTTCTTCTTCTTCTTCTTCTTCTTCTTCTTCTTCTTCTATGTATCTTATCCCAGGGCCCAGGGGTGCAGGCCAGCCAGCAGCCCCCACCTGGGCATGCAGCAACAAGGTCCATCCCACCCCGCAAGGCCTCTGATGGAGGCCCCCAATAATGTCTCCTTTTCCTCAAAATGATCAGTTCACATGCACAACCTGCCAAGCTATGATTAAAAATCAGTAACAAAGAAGATGCCTGTAACAACATAGTGCAACTAACCATGCAAATGAGGGAGGGTGAGTGGGAAGCTCTGAGGTAGGCTGACAAAGAGGAAGGGGTCCTGCCTTGCATGACCATATATGGCTGTGCATCCGGCTCCATCCTCAGCTATCACGTGTCTCATCATAGATGACGGAAGACACTTGTTACAGTAATAAAATTGGCCACAGCTTGTTTAATGATTACAAGCTAAAGGAAGCAGATGTGCAGCATAGAAGATGGATTCTGGTCACAGGGCAGTATGCTTGCTGACCCCAATGCATGCCTTCCCTCAGGTTGAGTGCTGGGGGAACCTGGAACAGAAGGTTAGTGGAAGCCAAATAGGCACTGGGTGCTGAGTCTCCTTCCACTACCCAGGGGGTCCAGGCCAGTCAGCAGCCCCCACCAGGGCATGTGGTAACAAAGCCCATCCCACCCCCAAGACCTCTTGTGGAGGCCCCCAATAAGGAGGAGAGGGATCATGAAGACTCTTTCCTTCTGGTGGGGGCCCCAGCCAGAAAATTTCCCACCTTTTAAGGGTGAGAGGTCCATTCTCATGCATTGGGGCCCATCCCTCTCCCTGCTGGACTTGTGCCAGTGCTCTCACTGCTGCTAGTACAAACTCTACCCTCTCACCAGGTTAGGCCTTTCTCCTGTGCAAGACCTGGGCCTATTCTCTCAAGAGGACCCTTTTGGCAGCAGACTATAATCAGTAAGGAGTTGTAGCGTAAAGTCAGGCATGTGCTAGCAGCCAGCGGTGTGAAAATTTAAATCTCTCCAGCTACTGCAGCTGAAAAGAAATCCAAGCAGAGCTACAGTGTTGCTTAGTTGTGTACCTTAAGAAATAAGTATTTTTTGCCCTCTGTCTCCCTGAATACTCACACACAACTAATTTCTTTTGGAATGTATCCACCCAGAATGACCATGCATAAACAATGACACACGCAGTATGAAATTCAAATTTACTATCTGTACTTACTGCATTCAGGATGTTTCTGAGTCATATCACTAACAGGGATGAGTAGAAGATTTGAGGACTGCATGGTTGGTCTCTAAAAGGGAACACAGAGACAATACCTGTCTTTTCTGGGCATATTTTCTCCTATGCTAAAGAACTGAATCAGAAGGATAAACAACAGCAGTCTTAAAAAGTTTGATCGTGTGCATCTCATAGCTACCGTGAGTCTTCTAAACAATGGGAGAGGATAATAAAAATTAACTTTGGGGGTTAGAGCTGTTCCGCCAGGAGCTTGCTATTAACCAATAAAGGAGACAAGACAGGAACCTATTGCACACTAAGATTACGTTTCCAAAATATGCATCATATTAAAGGGTAAGTACTAATTTCTCATAAATAAATTGCTTCACTTATTCTTCTGGGGACACATTTAAATGATGCATTCCCTTGCCTGTGACCTTGGGAGCAATCCAATACATTTTGAGCCTACAGTTATCAGTTGGCTGACCAGTGTGATGATAGAAGATGGTTGTCATCAACTGCACAGAGGCAAAAAAATCGCATAGACAATTGAAACTGCAACCAGATCAGAAATTTGAAAGTACAGTGATACTTAAGAGAAAGAAGTGGGCATTATGAGCAAGGTAACTTTGCATTCTGGCTGTGATGTTTCCAGCATCATTTATCATTTATTTATTCAGGAAATTTTTATTGTATTTCCTCAGAGTCCTGTTTAAGATGGTTTACAAGTAAAAACAATACTATAAAATCATAAAAACACTATACATTATCAGTATAGAAACAAACCAAGCCATTAAAAACACAAACTCTCAGGCTAGTCCCCCCAAATGAGAGATTCCTCAGGCTAATTTGTATTTGTGAACTCCAGATCTGAAAGCTTATTCAGCAATACAGGTGGCTTAGGCTACCGACAGGCTGAACTTTGGCCAGTAGTTAGTTGCTATTTGTCTCCTCTCTTTGCTTTGAGATGTTTCAAAACTTGAATAATATAAAACTGCATAGAAGGGATGTTATTAAAACTATATTGTTTTCAGCAATAAGTGAATTTTCCACCAGCTGATAGATTTGCCATTCAGAGATGACCACATAACCAACTTCTTCTTTCAGGGCATGATAATAATAGAAAGTATAGCCATCAGACTTCTCAATATTCTGCATAACAGCTATATGTGATAGAAGATTCCCAATTTATCATTTTTGTGAAAGCCATATTTCTACCATTGATGGAATTCCTAGGGGTATGCTGAAACTGACACATAGCAACTCAGATGGGAGTCCTCATTGTACTGTTTATTTTTCTTCTTCTCAAGTTGAAGGCAGTCCTTTCTTCTTCCATCACTGTAACAACATCACTATAGTAGAAAGAGAACTGAAATCAGAATTTTCCCCTTTGAATAAACATTTTGATACTGGTGTCCTTCTGAATGCCATCCCTTAAACTGGAATTGAATGTAGAAACTGTACCACATTAGAGGCATATTGGAAGGATAAGCAGGAGATGCCTAGCACAAGGCCAAGAAGCTAAATTTACATATGTGTAGTTTGAGAGGTGTAATAGGTGTAATAGGTTTGCTTCTGTTCCAAGTCTCTTTAGTGCATTATAGGCTGTTTTTGCGCAGTCAGAATATCTTGGGTTAAGCACGGAAAATATCCCTGTGCAGCCGGGAAGTCCATACTGCTCCTGAAGCTGCACAGGGTTTGCCCTGGTGTCCCCCCACAATATTCATCTTATCCCGGGATTTTTAAAACATTGCCAGTCTGGTGATTTTTAAAAATCCCAGTGTGACTGTGCCATGCTTGTGTCTGTGCCATGCAAAAACCAGTCAGGAAGAGGATTGTGTTTATTTTCCCCCTAGCCTGCTGATTTCCCTACCTGACATTCATTTAAGCTGTCACTCAAAAACAACAGCCAATCAGAACATGGGATACTGGGCAAGCTCACAGGTGCTTGCAGCTGCCCCTCAAAAGCAACAGCCAATCAGAACAATCATTTGGTCTATTTCAGTACAAGCTTTATTTTAAATCAATTAGCAGATCTATTCACTAGTTTTCTCTCTCTGACAGCAAAATCAGGTGTCCATATAAAATGCACAGCGCAAAAGAGGATGCCCTCCAAACAATTGTGGATCCAAAGAAGTGTATTCAGCTCACTACAGAGTATCTAGCACCTTCGGTATTGGCCTAACTGATGTGTATACTACTTATCATAACTCTGAAGAAGAATACTCCTGTCGAAAACGTCGCATTAGTACTGGACGTTTAGTAGATGTTTGTGTTTCTAAAGAATTGTTTGTGACTCTTTTGGAGGGCATCCTCTTTTGCGCTGTGCCTTTTATATGGACACCTCCTCCAGACACAACAAACAGCTTATCTGCTCCTCTGGAATATTTACTGAAAATGTTTTTGGAAAAAACTTGCTTATATCACAGAGTACTTACTTTGACAACAAAATTGTTATGTAAGACTGTGTTGTTTGTAAATAATGCTAATTCATGAATGTACTGTATTTAGTTATTGAATTATGATTGGAAAGCCACAGTTGGAAGATTGTAGAAAGAAAGTAATTTGTGTATATTTTTGTATATATGTTCTTGGATCATGCCGATAAAATCACAAAAGGTGTTAAAGAAACTAAGATATAACTATTTTGCTTGAATTATATTACATTGGTTTGAAATCAAATAGCCACTGCCTCGTGGTGTAATGCGGTTCCTGTTGTTGCTTAGTCGTTACACACGTTTTCCTTGCTGTTCGTTAATGCCAGTTCATACATGGAACAGAAGAATGTGCTGTAGGTTCTAATTTCCTGTTCCCTGCTATAATGATGTGGAACTCAGTGATCTCACTATGGGTAAAATTCAAAGAGTACAGCAGAAATCCAGAAGTAGAAGTATGAGTCATAATTATCTACACTTCATATTTAGGACAAATCTGTGCAGGCAAACAGCCTCCACACCATTTCTCCTACTTATCCCTGGTTGCTTAGGAAAATCCATCACATGAACATTTACAAAATGGCAACAGAATGACAGTTAAGTCTCTCCCCCCCCCCCCCAATTTTACCTGTGCATCTAGGGACAGTTGAGATATAATGTGCTTGGCGGCCCTTAGAAGGTATCTCCCAGCCAATGCCAGTCCCAGAATTTGGGGGCTTTGTGCAAACAGTGTCCAGTCCCACTATCAGGTGCCTCTTTGTGGCCATCCACTCACGTACTCCCACCTGTGTGTGCAGGCTTTTCTCATCTACTCACAAGCATTCCTCCTGCCTGCAGTCACAGCTGATCATACTTTCCCTGAGGGTGTCAAATACTGGGTGCTGCTTGGAGTGCTATGTCTTGGTCCCCAGGATCACTGCTGCTGGGTGCTTCACTACTGAGTCCTTCCCCAGCAACACTAGGCTGCACAGGCACCTGGGAGTAGAAAGCACTCACAAGCGGGCAGGGGAAGGGCATAAGTGTGGACATTTAGGGGGCATGTGTAGACATTGAATCAGCAGCATGGTCCCTGACAGAACCCCTGGGCCTTGGCTATTACTTCACTTCAGCGTATGTTGATGCTGTTCTTGCCTCAAACACTGGAACCTTTCACTGAGGCACTAACATTTCCCTGGCCCATTTTTCTCTACTTCCATTTTGCTATTGCTAATTTCTCTTTGACTAGTGGATACTGAGGATGGTTTTATAGGCAATCCTCATACACTCTAAGTCTTTATACGTTTTGCCTCACTTCAAAGAAGGGTGTGACCAAAGTGTGGTAACTTGTGGCATCATTATGATGGTGTGACCAAAATGTGGCAACTTGTGGCATCAGTGGAAGTGGGTGCAGATGATACTATCTGCCAGCCACTCAGCAGCCATGTGACTGCTATAGCTGACAAACAAGCCCACCAGGCTGCCTCCATCCTATCTCATCATAGATGACAGAATTCAAACAGACTGACCCTATATAATTCCCCTGGCATAGAACTGAGTCACAATTTACATCCCATCCATTCCCCCCCCCCCATGTATCTCCCTTAACTGCCAGTTCTACCTGCTGATTTTTTTTGTAAACCACCCATTTCATCAGAAAATGCAAGGGTTAAGAAACAAAATAAGATCTATGTGATATGTACACATATATAGTTCACAGTGTTTTAAGCCATATATATATATATAGTAGCCTGCACAAAAGGGTGGAGCATGTTATATAAAATCATCTTAGCTAACAACCCTGCAGAGGCTTGGAATTGAAGTTGCTGAAAATCAGGTAAACACAAGGAATGTGAAGGGGTGCCAAGGAGCAGCCTGACACTAGCTCTAAGTTGAAAGGAACGGGGCCTCTCAGTAGAGATTAGCTAGCAAGATGTTCACAAAATAGATAAGAGTTAGCAGAAGACTTGATTGCTATAGAAACTGTGTACATGAGGTGTTTTTAGACTCAAGTTACATTAAAAATATGAGCTGGAAAGGTGTGGTAAGAGGTGGGATAAGATGACCAGGTCTGTACGTTTACTTGACTCAACCCAATGAGCAAGAAACGGGGAGGTATGTTTTTGTAACTATATGTTACACAAGCAACAGCCCCTTTGAACCTCCTCCCTGTTGCTAACGGAGGAGAGTTCCCTCTTCTGCGCAGAATTGAAACAATAAACTCTGAACACTGAAGAAGCTTATGGATGGTTATTTGTGAGTAACCGGACAGAGCTTTTGCTCTGAGAACAGGGCCCTGCCCTGTCCCTAACATATGTACCATCACTAGCTTCCTCATAATTTTTTTTACAGATATCGTAATCTTGAACAAACAAAAAAGTTCACAGAGTAACAGAACACTGTAAGATAAATGAAATCCTTCCACACGGCTCTGCTTGGGTTTCAGAGGCAGCTGGGAGAGATAGCCAAATGCTGAAAAAGTTAAAATGCTCTTGGCTTTTAAAGGTTTTGACTATTCTGCTCTGCCTGACTAGCCAGATTTTTTTTTTGTCCGAAAAAACCCTGGAAAGAGATAAAATGACTTTTTTTGGAGGGGGGGGGGAGTCGCTCCTGTTTTATCTGAATGCACATTCCGAATGAATGGAACACTGGGAAAATATGTGGTTAAAGGGTCTCGAATTCACATTAAGTTCTAGTCTTAAGGAGAATGTCTACAAAATGATGTATCATATGTTACCAGAGAAGTTAGTTAAAATGTATAAAGATATTTTGAATGTATGTTGGAAATGTAAACAGGAAATAACATTCATCATTTGTGGTAGAACTGTGGAAAAGACAAAATTTGGAAACACATAACTTGCTAATCCAGAAGACTCTAAAGATTAATGTACAATTGAAAACAGAGGCTTTTCTTTTGTGACTAATGGTCAAACAGCTAGAAAAGAGTCATGGAATATTATTTTTATATATGACTACAGCAGCAAGATTATTATATGCTCAAAAATGGAAAGGTCAACATTACCAGCAATAGAAGAATGGTTGGTGAAGATGATGGAATTTGCAGAGATGGCTCAACTTCTTTGATCAGAGAAAAGAAAATATGTTCATTATTGGCTGGAAATCCTGTATAGACTTTTTGCACAAGAAAGAAAAAGATGAACTGATTATTTGTGGATTTGATGATTAAGAAAAAATTAATTAGATAACATAAAAAAGAGGTTTTCTTTTTGTAACTATAGAATAAGTATGGAGTTTGTAATTTTACTTGTATTTGCTGTAGAGAAAATTGGAAGGTTCTTCATGGCCCCTTCCGCACATGCAAAATAATGCATTTTCAAACCACTTTCACAACTGTTTGCAAGTGGATCTTGCCATTCCGCACAGCTTCAAAGAGCATTGAAAGCAGTTTGAAAGTGCATTATTCTGCATGTGCGGAATGAGCCCATTATAGTTATTTCTGCTTTTTTATTTTCCTTTTATTTTCCCTTGTCTTGTATCATTTTTCATTTTAGTTTTATGAGTTTTTATTTTTTCATATAAAAATAATTTAATGAAAAATAATTTCAGGTAGAAATGTGCAGGCCTTTATCCTTTCAGGCCATAAGGAACCAAGTTTATCATCAAGGTTATGATTTTAAACACAGGAGACCCATTCACACGTGCTTTTTATACGATGTAGAAAAGATTCTTGATTATAAGAGAGCCTTTATAGAGAGTAGTCTGAAACTGAACAGTATATGTTGAATAAGGTTCTTGGGAGGAACTACGATGGCGGCCAGAGCGGTCCACTAAGAGTGAGCTTTGGTTCCTTTTCCTTTTAAATCTGAAATTTGGACAATTTGAGTGAAAACTTTGCTAAGCAGTCGAACATTCATGCCGCTTCCGCGACAGCTCGCGGAAACGGCTGGCCGCCGACTAAGCCTGGAAGACGCTTTCTGGGACCGGCCCCGCGATGGACGGTCCTGGGAAGAGGTGGGACGCCGGCGCCATGGAGCGCCGGTGCCCGGCCGACCTGGCGTGTCCCTGGGCCTCCGGCGCGTCGCCGAGGCCTGGGGACATGCCCCCCTGGCCCTGCGCGCCTGCTCCAGCGGCGCAGGCCAGGGGGGTGTGTCCCCAGGCCTCGGCGACGTGCCGGAGGCCCAGGGACACGGTAAGTGCCGGGTGGGGGAGGCGGCGTGAAGCCGCTGCCGTTCGCTCGGCAGTGGCTTCACGGCGGCGTATTCCCTAAAAGAGCGCTTCCCAGCGCTCTGGGAATACGCCGGCTTCGGGCCGGCCGGGCGGCACGAGGGCGGCGCAGCTGCGCTGCAGCTGCGCCCCCTGTACGAATGGCGGCCTGGAGACGGCGTTTTTACCGTCTCTAGGCCGTCATTTTCTGCCCGTGCGGAAACGGCCTTAGATTAATTACCTTCTGTGGTGATATGTATGCGACAGTGAATGAAGGGTTGATTATGCTGCAACACTACAGAGCCAGCATACTTCCAGCTCCCTTTGCTGAGCTGTTATGTGCCTTTTGGGAGGTGTTGATGGTTGTTGGTAGAGGGCCCCAATTTTGGCTCATGGGGGCCTGGAGGGCCCAGTTCCTGTGACCTGGTCAGGTGGGGCTGGTGGTAGGAGCCTCTTGGCGGACGGACCAACAGGTGGCCAGTGGCAAGACCCCTTTGTGACTGCGGGCGCAGCTTCAGCAAATGGCGGTGGTCTACTTGGTGGGTCAGATAAGGGGGAGTTGGTGGCAGAGTACCCCCCCCCCACAATGAGTGCAGAGCTCATCACAACAGCAAGTACAAGTACAGGTAGCTGATGGTGGAAACATTCCATTAAACTATGTAATAAAGAACCAAGTGGTGGGGAACCGGTGCCAGAGGCTTCCCCGCAGTGGCAGATTAATGCCATCAGAAATGATGGATATAGGCTTTTTTGAACTAACTTGTGCTGTGTGTGGTCAAGGAATGTCATTGACACTTTGCCCTGGTTGTGACTATGACCCCCAACAGACCAGTCGACAATGGACCAAGCAGCAGGGTTAGTGGCAGAAGCCCTCGGTAGACTGGTGGAGGGAGAGAGGGACACCGGCCTTTTCAACTTGGGCTTTGCATCGCTATCTGCTGTTGCTTAATTAATTATTAGGAATGTGGGCTGCTAGGTGTAGCTAATTTTTCCTGTATCCTGTTATTTGGTTAGTTCTTCTCTGGATATTTTTAAGAAGTGTAGTCAATTTTTTCTTGTATACTGTTAGAGAGGTTAGATTGGACAGGGGTAGCCAGTTCCTTTGTTAAAGTAATTAGGTAGTATTGTTAGGCTATCTTTGCAGCAATTATTGTTATTGTATTGATATAGTATAGATTTAGTATGGATAATTGATATGTCTGTTACAGTGCTGCTGTTATTGTTTTAGCAAATTGTTAAGGCTTGTTGTGCTAAGTCACCTTCTGTAATGTGATCTTTATTTTTAGTTCTATGTAATTTATCAGTATCTATTTTGTTATAGGTAGCGGTATTATAGGACTTATACCTAGATAGTTATGGGACTGTTGGTTTTGACAGGCCCCCCTGCCAGCATGGCCAATTGGCTATGCTGGCAGGGGCTGATGGGAATTGTAGTTCTTAACATCTGGAGTGCCAAAGGTTCGCCACCACTGGTGTATACTGTTTTATGATGTTCTTAGCTGCCCTGAGCCCTGCAGGGATAGGGCGGGGTATAAATTGAATTACAAATACAAACATACAAATATCTCTTTTAAATATCTGTGACATGGAAAGCTCATTTTTCACATGCTGCCTCCATTTTTTTAAAAAATGCATCTTCTTAGTTCATCAGTACTACATCTGTGCTACAGTCTGTGCATCACTTCAGGTGTCTACCTTCTTGGCTAACTACCTGTGCCCTGCTTCCATTTTGTCTGTGTCCCCCAGCTTTGACTTCCTGCCTTCCATTTGGAATTTGCTCTGGACTGAACTTCCTGCTAGCATCAGCTGGACATGTGACATTGTTCTATTCCATGAACCCTGATACTGCTACAACCTAGGAATTGAATACTTGACAAAAAATCACTGTTAGCAAAGATAGGATATTCTGAAGGGCATTTTGCATCTTTTTTATTTATGAATATATATATATATATGGGTATATATGTGGATATTTGTGTGAGTGAACATTCATGTGAATGTGGATAGAACTATATTTTATAGAAGGCCTTCTGGCAAAACCCAAATAAAAAAATCCCAATTGGAATTAACAGAACAGAAATTGATACTAAAACACAAAACAATGGGCTGTGAACACAATCAAAATTCATGTCTAATACCAGCAAAGATTCCAAGACCCATAATAAACATAAATCTTTGCCTCAGGGCAACCACAGCTATGATACTAAGTGGAAGCAGTATTGGAACACAAATTACTATGAAGGTTTCAGTCATAAAGTGAATCCATTTTGGAAAGTCTAAAGGCAAAAGAAATCCAAATGTGTAAAAAAATGTACCAGTAGCTCAAGAAATCAAAATAATTTCACCTTTCTATATATTTTTTTCTGATGGCAATAACTGCCAATAAGCTGTAACCACAGAATTCATTGGCACAACTGGTTTTGAGTAATAGGTTGTGGTTATGGAATGCACTGGCAGATTGCTTTTCCACATATTTTGTATCATTTTAATCCTATCCATCCTCTAAGGAGCTCTGAGTTACTTGCATAATGTCATCCTTCCCCCAACCATTTCATTATAACAATAGTTCTGTGAAATAGGTTACTCTGAGAGACAGAGACTAGCCCAGATCACCCAAAGTGCTTCATGCCAGAGTAGGAATCTGAACCCCAGTTTCTTCAGTTCTTACACAAGCTGGTGGCATGTTTCTGCAAAACTAGTAGTGGGGCAGTTTTGCTCCCACCCCATAAGAGAATTTGATGCACCAGACATTGCTGGTGGGGGAAAAGGGAGGGCTTCCTTCTGCCGTACAGTCAATGAGGTGGCTGAGAATGGTAGTCTATTTAATAAATTCCTTCCTCATTAGCTGTGCTTTTTTACTGAGAGGTTTGCTACCCTTCTCTCTCTATGATAACAAAGTGGGATTATTTTGGGGATGAGCAAGAATTTTAAAGGGTCCATATCTCATTGGCCAGCGGGAAGGGTGACATGATATAGCTCAATCTTGTTGAATCTCAGAAGCTAAGCAGGGTTGGCATTTGGAAGGAAGCTCTCCAAAGAAGACTCTTCAGTAGAAGATAATGGCAAACCACTTCTGCTTCTCATATGCCTTGAAAGCCCCTTGCTGGGGTTGCTATAAGTCAGCTGTGTCTTGATGGTCTTTTACACACATACATCTCATTGACAAGAATAATTGACCTCTTTTACTTGCTTATTTCTGCTGGGTTTTCTTATAGGAATCATCCTGATCCTGAGGGGTTAGTGAAGCCCTGACTAGAGTTGGCAGGATTTGTATGAATTTATAGGTGCTTGCTGTTTAATTAGATTGGCAAGAATCCATAGGCAACTAGGGTTGAAGGGAGGCACCGAAATAGCCAGTGATAGCTGTACCTTTCCAAAGGGCTAAGAGAGGTTTAATCCCTCAGTGCTGCAGATCAGCACTTGAACCTTTGCAGTGCATGTGTGGAAGAGGTGGGTGACAAGCAACACTGGCCATTTAGGCATGCACTAAATAACGGCACTAGAATCAACTAGGCCATAATTGTGACAGGGGGCAAAGCACATGGTGAGCTCCGGAGCAGTGCGTATGCATGCCCTGGGCTGGCTGGGCAGCCGGGCCACACCCGGCCGGATCGTGTGATGTGCACGAGTTTAAGGGGTGGAGCATGCTCCCTATATATTAAGCAGCACGCGGTTGCTCCGGCCTTCTTCGATGCCTGGAGCAAACTGACCCACCCACCCTCCCTATTTTAAAAAGGGAAGGGTTTGCTGCTCTATCTGTCGCAGCCTTGGCAGTTTGGGCAGAGAACCGCATCTTGATGGGGAGGCCAAGCTTGCATGCCGGACCTCCCCATCGTTGGGGGCCTCCACAAGAGGCTTGGGGTAAGGCGGGCTCATGGTGCATGCTGCGGAGGCCTCTGCAATTCAAGTCCAACACCCCAGCAGTTAGGGGGCCACAAAGGGCAGGTGCCCCGGTGACCCAGTACCTCTCTGTCCTCCCCAATAGGGATTGGGGTTGTTGCGGGGGTCAGCCAGGGGTGGATGGCTCCACTTGCTTGCCCAGCTTCTGCCTTAATAATAAAAAGGGCTGCTGCCCATTTTAATCCAAGATGTGTACCTCTGCACATCTGGGTGCAATTACCAATTGAATTACAAATGTCCCACTAAGTTTCTTCAGGTTTAAGTTTCTTCGTATCTAAGTTTCTTCGTATCTTCGAGACCGCATCACCCCATATGTTCCCACACGGCCTCTTCGTTCGGTAGAGGCCAATCTACTGGTGGTCCCCGGCCCCTCGATGATGCGGCTGGCCTCCACACGGGCCAGGGCCTTTACAGCCCCGGCCCCGGCCTGGTGGAACGCTCTCCCACCAGCTGTTCGGGCCCTGCGGGACCTTGGTGAGTTCCGCAGGGCCTGCAAGACGGAGCTGTTCCGCCGGGCCTTTGGAGAGTCCAGCCGCTGATGGTGCCCCTTCCGGGCTTTGGCTCCCGGGCTGGCCCCCTTCCACTGGCCCCCCTCATTCGCTGGCCCTCTTCCGCCGGGCCTCTACATCTGGGCCTATAACACTTCATTCTCCAGACTCTCACCGCTTCTCCCCTTGGGGTGGAAGAATTTAATATTAGGCACCGGGCGCCACCTACACCTATGCCTATATTTATTTTACATTTAAATGCTAATGTTTAGCTAGTTTTCGCTGCTTTTATAAGTTTTAGCCTATTTATGATGTTTTAAAATTGTATTTATTATCTGCTGTACACTGCCCAGAGCCCCTCGGGGATGGGGCGGTCTAGAAGCCCAAAGTATAAATAAATAAATAAATAAAATAAATAAGTCTCTATTAAAGCAGCAAGACTTTTTGTCTGGTCCCAATTGGGACCCCACAAAGCTGGTTGCTTTGTCGTGAGTTTTTCCCATGATTTTGTTTTCACTGGGATTCTTCCCCTGTGAAGTGTACCTAGCTAAGCTGAGCCACCATTTTGGCAACCTACTGCTGCCTTGTTCTTTTTCTATAACCTCCATTTGAGGAAGTTGTCTGCTGCCTCCCTTTTTAGGTGCTGTATTACCTTGTTAGAACATGTAAATTTCATGTCTTTTTCAAGTGTGTTACCTTGTTAGAACATGTAAATTTCATGTCTTTTGTAAATTTCATGTCTTTTTCAAGTGTCTGTTATTCCAGTGATAGACTTTCAACCTTAAAATAAAAAAAGAAAACTCTTCTGATTATTTTGAAATGGTGGACTGAAGAGCAGGAGAAACTGCTGATGTATGGCTGGAGGAAGGCGAGGAGAGATGATAAAACCTGAAGAAACCTTAATGCACAGTGATTTCCTTCACTTTCCCTGTGAAGGGAGAGGAAAAAGTCACACTTCAACAGGTTTCAGAAACTGGGAATTCTCTGATCTGAAATTGTGTTGAGTTCCAAAGATGGGGAAACATGCATAATTGAGAATCAAACCTGAAGTGAATGTATGCTCAATGCAAAGGAGAACACAAGTGTGTAAATTATCACTCTCTCTGCATAAGTTCAGAGTGAAAAAGGAAATGCAAGGCATAACCTTTGGCCACTTTTTTGGACCCCCAAAATGGAGGCCTGCTGTAAAACAGGATCTTGCAGCAGATATTGAGCCAAGTGTGATTTTGTTGGGGGGTGCAGCGGGGTGGAAAGGCCCAGGCGCAATTTTGCCCCGGATGCTATTTTCCCTCCCTGCGCCTCTGCTCATATGAGAATCTTAGCCACTCAAAAGGCTCTACTGCCCATTGAGATGCATTGGGTAGACCTGCCCTCCACGAACCACCAGCTTTTCTGTGCTGCAAGAAAAAACTAAAATGGTCGGTGGAAGGTAGGTCTACCCAGTGCTTCTCAATGGACAGTACAGCATGGCTAAGATTCCTGTATGCATGGCTAAGATTCCTATATGCATGTCTGCATAGCTACAAATACATCTACTCTGAAATTTTTTAAAGATTTTTTTTTTAAAAAAGGAAAACTATATATTGCCAGAATCAGCAGGAAGAGCTGAGCCCAACTATGTAGTTTTAAGGCTGAAAAGGTGCCCAGGATCAAAGCCTGCTGAGCAAATGTCCTCGGGTAACCTTCAGCAAATGGAGGCAAGGAGAATCCCTTCAGTAGCACACAAAATGTGGGGCACAAGTGGAGGGTGAAACTGACTAGAATGCTAAATGGTTGGGCAGGAAAAATAATATGCCTCCTGAGCTCCACACAGCCAGGCAGGGGATGTCTTGCATGTGGCTTAAGGAAAAAAGATACACGTTAAAATATTTTCAGAAAAGGATTTATTGAGCAGAATAAGGCATTCTGAGAATGTTTTGGGTGAAAAGCTCCTTGGAATGCCTTTTTATTTTGCGTCCTTAGGACATCTGTGCAGAATGAACCCATATTCCCCTCTTAGGAATTATTTTCACTGTGTGGCTGGATCAGTAACTGGAGTAAGCAGAAATTAGCTTTTTAAAAAACGTAGAATTTAGTTTATGGGTTTCATAGTAATTCAGTGAATGATGGGAATTTTTAATTTCAGTCACTAACATAGGCTCATTCCGCACATGCAGAATAATGCACTTTGAAACTGCTTTCAGTGCTCTTTGAAGCTGTGCGGAATGGCAAAATCCACTTGCAAACAGTTGTGAAAGTGGTTTGAAAATGCATTATTTTGCGTGTGCGGAAGGGGCCATAGCTTCCACTTTAGAGATTTGACTTTGCTTCCTCGCTGTTTTTCCTCTCACCCAACCAACTTTAAATATATGCAGATACTTTGGTTATCTGTTTGAACTGTGAAGGATGAGTCAAAGAAGCATACAGTATGCTTCCTGCAAATGGCTTGTTTATTGAGTAGAAATATTTGAGGAACGATGTATTTTAAAAAGTAAATTTTCTCTTTGGCAAGAGCCAAATAGATGTTTTTAATTACATTGCAGGCATTTATTCCGTGGCTGAACTATTTGAATTCAATCTGAACCTGAGTGCCAACACTAAATACTGATTTGCTGAAGCCTCCCTTTTAGTATTTCACACATTTTCCCCTCATGGTTGGTCCAGGTGTGACTTGAAGTCAATAAAAGCTGGCAGTGTTTGTTTTATTGTGGACCTTATTCAGTTTGATATTTAATTATGCTTCCAGATGGATTTGTAATGTGAATTAATAGTTTTATTGTACACCTGCGATTAGTTTCTGTTTGTTCTAATTTCTGTTTGGCTCTCTTGACCTTGAGGTGAAAAAAAAACACTCAGAAGATGTATTCCTTCAATTTAATGCCAGTCTGAGGTGTTTCTCCTGCATCATCAGATCAATGAAAAGTAAATAGCCTACACTTCTTGTTTCACAGTGCAGTATTGATCTTTCTTCAGCTTTTGCTTCCCTTTTTTCCCTGCATCTTGTGTCTTTCAACCCCTGGGACCAAAGTGATTGCCATAGATTGGACAAGCTAACAAGCGCATGATAAGGAACTAGTGTATTGTGGTATGCTCGCATACACATTGCTTAGTATATAAACCCAGACCTCTCTGCATTGAAAGAGAGGTGCCATTTTGAATAGGGTACAAGTGACCGTGAGAGAGAACTAGAGGGAAAGCACTAGAATAACAGAGGATTTAATTCTTCACACCGTTGTTGCAGCTGGTGCTAAGCTTGGTGAGGACATCCCTGGACATTACTTAAGAAAAGGAGTCTGTGGGGATTGTTCTGAGCTGTTTTTGCCTTGGCGAACCTCTGGGACTCTGGCAGCCTGGGAGGTAAGTCTGAACTTGAGACTGTAGTGACCAGATTGTTATTGTTATTAGAATTCAAATAGGCTTGACTTTAAATATCCTGTGTGACATATATTATGTGTAGCAATTTGAAGTTATTAGCAGTTACAATTGCATGTATTAAGTAAAAGACAGGATTCTTTAACTCCTATGCAGGTCCCCCATTTGGAAATTAAATAAGGTTGGATGATTTTATGATGGAGAAATTAATTAATTTCTCTTCAAAATGTAAAGCTTAAATATTCTGCTGAGTTCCTCAAGCATGGTGTGAGCTACAAAATTAAACATCTGTACTTTTTATTCCTGGGCCTTTCCTTGTCCAAAGTGTTCTTTGACACAAAAAAGGGGGCAAGTTAATAATTGATAGCACAATGCACACTGTAAGGTCTGTTGTTTCTTTCAAAAAGGTAGACATTTGAGCTGAGCTGTTCAGAAGTTTTCAGACATTGCTTTAGGATTCTGGGGATGCAGGTAGTCTCTCTAAGGGTGCTTATTAGTTGTGAATGGAATTGGCTGCAACTTGCACAGAAATGAATATAAATATAAATAAGTAATTTACTTTTGATTTATTTTCCACAATTCAAATACTTGACTTAATCATTCCCCCACAGTAAGCACAGACATACTGATAAATCTAAAAACCACTCAGCAAAAAGTTATTTTGTTTCTGATCAAGGTGCTTTTATTCTTTTAAATATTAAGCACTGGGATGTCTGCAGTGCTTTCTAATACTTCCTGGTGCAATACTTTACATGTCCCTGAGTTGTTCAGAAATTGTATACAAGTTTGGCATTGTGTAATTATTATCACTAACAATACAATGTCCTATGGACACCCCTGCAATGCGGTTTGTTGGGCAGTATTTTCAGCAGTGTAGTTGATAATGTAAAGCTTTGTTGTTGAAAACCAGATATATTGTACATGACTCAAATTATATCTAATGCTGGGGCTATTTTCTGTTTTTGAAGCTTTATGATATTTTCCCCTTCTCAGAGCTAGATGATTGTTCTCACCTAAGCTATTATGTAATCCTCAGGGTAACCCCACTCCTGATTTGTACGCTATTAATTTTCTATTATAGCGTGCTAAAGATGTTCTACAATGTGGCACTCACCTGCATTATTGAGTCAATGACCAATTGCTGAGTTACTCAGTGCTGGTTGGAGCTTAGCACAACCCTTTGGGATCTCATTTATTATTTGCAGATATTGATTTGGGAAAAAGGAAAAGCTAAGAAGTGTGACTCTAATACTGACTTAGACCTAGCCTACAGCTGTTAACTCTTAATGGTCTGCTGACTAAATGAGCACAATGTGAAGCCTGAATTGTTTTACATTTTTATGGAGAACAGATTATTTGTTCTGCTATATAAACAGACACTTCCATACAATCTGCTTGTTTTGTGACAGTGAAGCAAGAAATCACTTTTGGGGGGTAATAATTAATATATATTTGTTTTGTTTCTTCCCCACTTGCCCCATTCATCTGATAAAGGCAGTGCTATTTTATAAGAGGCTCAGCCATTTTTCATACTTGTCCATTCAGTTTGAAATGAAGCTGGAAAAGAAGGGTTTCTAATAAAAGTTGAGTATAGTGACAAACCATATTTGTGAATTGAATATAGCCTGAGATTTTTGCTTTTAATCATTTCTTGTTTGACATAGGAATGAGTACATGGATCTTAACACTCATTTACTGTCATAGAGTAACAATTGGTATGTGGTAGCACAAAGCTCCTACTGATGTTGCAGTGCTCCCTTTGCCTCTCAGCATGATAGATAAACACCTTTGGATATTGTTCTCAATGGCTGCCCTGTGGGTTGATGAGCACAAAAGGATGCAGGTTTTGCTTAGAAATATTTTGCTTAAAATATGAAAAACTGTACCTCTTGTATGGCAGCCACCCCCCATGTCTATATACATAGCTCTAATGATGAAAATACAAGGTGATCCCATAACAACTTCCTTTAGAAAAAAAACCCTTATTTTTAATTTTTGTTCAGTTTTGCAAATTTCCAGATACTTGGGAAATCAGTGTTTATACTTAAAACAAGTTACCAGACTAGGGATAGAAGACAACTTCATTTTAAGAACCAATTTTAACTAAAGTGGATTCAAAAGATTGAAAAAGCCAATTCTTCACCTCAATACCTTCATTCCCCACCCCCAGAAGATTCTGTTGTAGTCCCTGGCTTATTTCCTCAAATGGAATAAGGCTGGAGTTGGATGTAATCAAGAGTATATATAACTAGTTGGCATTTAAAATTAATGCTGAAGTAAGTTCAAGGGGGATGTCAGTAAATTCATTTTCAAGACATTGGGATGGATCCTTCTTAAAACATCCCCCAGCAGATCCCTCTCAGCTATTCCTGGGATCCCGCACCCTAAGACAAGCATTCTGGTGGCATTTCAGGTCCTCAGCACAAACCACCATTTTAGAGCAGGAGTTCTCACCTGGGAACTCCTTTAAACTGCATTGTGGGCTCCCAATTGGGACCAGACAAAAAGTTTTGATGCTTTAATAGAGGCTTAGTGGGACAATATCTATGAGGTATGTTTCCATACCAAGCTGGTTTTTCATAGTCGTCAAATTGCTGGTGCAATTACAATTGAAAATGATTGTAGACAGCAGAGGGTAATCTATTTACTTCATTGTTAGGCATGGTGTCCCTTTCACACCTGATGTACATTGAAGTCAACCTCACTCACACCCAATGTATTCACATCAGGATTTTGTGCTCACTTTTTTTAATTTAGGGGAGCACAACTAGCACTGTATAGGAATAATGCAACTTCCTTTTTTTTTAAGCCTCCATATATTTGCATAGTCTCCCTAGATTTTCAATTATCTGGTCAAATACAAGAAGCAAGTGAAGATCCATCCAAAAGTGATTGCTTCAGCAAAATAAGCTTTCATTTTCTTTAAGTGGAGCAGGTGTGGCCTTTGATGCCTCCTCCCATAATCAGCAGCATTCGTGACTAATTCACTGTAAATTTCTAATTCATTCTTTGCCTGGTAGACTGTCTGCTTAACAGTATTTATTCATAAAGTGGAAACTCCAGAGATTTTTTTTACTCCACTGTGTGAAATATAGTGTATATCAGTACATTTATTATTGCATTGTTTAGTGAAGATGTAATTGTATATTAGTTGCACATTCTATTGACTTGTGATGAGGTTCAAAGCGAAGTCCTTTTCTAGCAGGCTAGTACATTTGCTTATAACAAGTGCTCTGGTAAGAATATGCCAAACTAACTCAGAGGCCTTCTGCACTGTAGGATTCGACGTTAGTTTGACGTAGGTTCGACCTGGGTACTCTGCATAGCCGTAGAGTTGGATCCGTGTCTGTCTCTGCTCCCCCCCCCCCGCTCACCGTCAAATTTTTGAGCTTGACTGGGAGATATGACTTTTTGCCGAACCCGGGTTGCATTCAAGCTGAAGCCGGAACAGTGCGAAATATCCCTCGCCTCAACTCTCCCGGCCAGTCAATCACAGTGCACTATTTTGGCCACGCGCA
This sequence comes from Sphaerodactylus townsendi, assembly GCF_021028975.2. Taxonomy (NCBI): domain Eukaryota; kingdom Metazoa; phylum Chordata; class Lepidosauria; order Squamata; family Sphaerodactylidae; genus Sphaerodactylus; species Sphaerodactylus townsendi. Next base: position 45,017,028 of record NC_059431.1, read on the forward strand.
GAATGGGAGACTCACAGTGGCGAAAAGTGCACCTTCAAAATAAACCCCTTCTTGTGCATGAAGCAACGGCTCAGCTCTGCTCGTTCTGCTCCAACAGATTCACGCCAGTTTGTGACAGGTAGGAAATCGGCGCTTTGTGACATTGTCACAACGTAGCTCCTATGTGGCAAAACAAAAAAAGGGACGCGCACACACATAGAATGGCAGCCAATCGGGAATGAGGAGCGAAAGACGTGAGGAGTTAACCCCGCCCTCTGAACTCGGGTCTGGAGAGATGACCCGGCTGCTGTGCGGAATAACAGAAGAGTAGAGCTCAGGTAACGATTTCCGCAGACACAAGTTGAACTTAGATCGCCTCTGCTGTGTGGAAAGCCCCTCATTTGGGAAGAGGCAGGAAAAAGAGAATCAAGTGTTCAGAGATTCTTTTTTAAGGGCAAATGAATAGTAAAAGGATTGTATGCTATATACTTGAAGTCAAAGATCAGGACAGTAGAGATGTGTTAAATAAATGACATAACAATAAAGGCTTCCACAGGTACAGGCTTCAATTGAGTGATACCTGTGACTGCAGAAGCTGTGACACGTGCTGCTATAATGGCCAAAATTGCCATCAGGAAGCTGCAGCTGTTCCAGCTCTTCCACTGGACGGTGTGGTTCACATGGTATGCTCACCATTCAAATGGCTCCTTAAAACCACTGTGGGTGTATCTTGTGGAGATTTTTTTTTGCAGTCTTCAATAGTATTAAACAGGTAGCTCATACATGTACACAAAGCTGCCTTATAATGAGTCAGATCATTTCTCTATCCAGGTGAGTACTGTCAACTCTGATTGGCACTGGCTCTCTGGTGTCTGGCTCTCCCCTTCAGCAGAGCATAGTTATGCTACCCAAAAGAAACAGGTCACATTACCTGTTTCCTGACTTTTTAAAACTAGAAATGCTGGGGACTGAACTTGAGACTGTCTGCAAGCGAATCCACCCACTTCAAACAGACAGTGGTTTGTGGTTTGCATTAGTTATCATTACTATCTGGTTGGATAAACTCAACAACAAACAAAATGTGTTCCCGATGAGCATAATGTTATTGAATAAGAAATATCTTGTGGTTAATCAATAATGCACATTTAACTACAGTTCATTAAATTCAGATGATTCTTCATATTGCTGAATTGCTTGAATTTAGCTAATTGATTTCCCGAATGAGGTTCACTTCTAACCACTTATTTTCTACTGAACATTTAGAGCTAACATTTCAAAAAAGATGCCTCTGGAATTGCCAGCTAAGAAGGATGTTGCAGGCACAATTTTGATGCTGAGGAGCACAAAGAATCCCTTGTGGCTAAATGAGAGTACAAAGAGATTCTAACCTGTTGTTAGGCACTGAGGATAAAAATGCATCTGAACTCCAAATTATAAGTGAGGGTATTATATCAGTGCCTGAATGTATTATGCTTTGGTTGCTGAGATCAAATCCTCTGTAGAAATAAATTAATATAATGCCATGAACCCAGGTCTGGTTACATGCAGCTATTGCCACCAGAACTGCACAGGCATAGCCCAGATTAGATAATTAGTGCTGATCATATGCTTGAGGGAGAATGGAGCAGCAGCTGGACCAGAGGAGGTACTGTGAACTAGTGAAAGAATTATTTTAACTGTGGAGATGTTCATAGTAATTGTATGGCTTAGTCCAAAATATGATGGAAACAAAAGTCACAGACATTACAAGAGAAGACTTAGTTAGAATTAATATCGTGTATGTAAAAAAGAAATCTATAACCTTTTACATTCCTTTTAAAAAAGGGAGAAATCAGACTGATCCCCATTATTTTTTCCCTTTCTCTGTCCTGCATATGTTGCTGTATGTGCTAGACAGCCTAATTACTGACCTTCTACTTCATTAGCAGCTCTCAAGGCTGTGATAAAGATATATTGGCATAAGGGCTATATACACCAAATGGTATATTAGTAAAGGAACTGGATCAGACATTGGATCTGCCCTTTTAATTCACTTTCTTTGCAATCTGGGGTGTGTGGGTGTGTGGGCTGAAGCCACAATGCCTGTGCCACCAGCATCATGCAAAGTGCCACAGATGCTGACACAGAGGGACTCACTTACCCCAGTGACAGGAGGCTGCAGCACAGAAACCAGAAAGTGTTCCTCAGTGCCATCACTGTGACGGTCTGGAGGAAGATTTTCTGGAGAGCAGAGCCAACTTTAGTCAGTTTCCAAAGGACTTTAAGCCTGAGGACACTCCCCTTCAGCAGAGCATAATTATGCTACCCCAAAGAGCGATGTAAGTTTTGTTCATCGATGGGTTTCCAATGGGAGAAAAGAATTTCTCCTCCTATTCTAGCAGCCACACTGCTAAATGCCTCTTTAAAGACAGGGCAACAGAGCTATCCCTAAGCCTCTACTGCCCCTCACCCATTGGGTTGGGCTGCCCTTCTCATTCTTGGATTTAAACTTCCGTTTCTTTTCAGATTTCCATAAACTGAGATGTGTTATTTCCATTTGGCTTATTTAATTGACGTGATTCATCTTTGAACATCCTTAATTTTAAAAAATCAGTTAGAAAATCAATGGGAGAGTTTATACCAGTGGACTATGTTGTAGAGGAAAGGGAATAGACACATTAATTTAACAGGTCTTTCCTGCCAATATCTGACACTCTATGGTAGCATGGTGATGATTTCATCATATTTCAGTGGGTTTCCATTTTAGATTATCTTTGATCACTGGTAGAGTTGACTGCTAAGCTTTGATTCCTCGAAGTTTGGTGCTATGTCGATAGAGATCAAAACTTTTTTTAAAGTAGAAAAACATAAAAATATGGCCATCCTCTTAATACTCTCCACTAGGTGTAACGGCCCTCCTAAAGAGTTCTATTTTGTATATTCTGCAGATTAATTGTAGTGTGGGAGCCCTCCTGACCTCATCAGGAGGTCATCATTTCACCAAATGGGGACTGCAAAAGAGAATACTTAGGTCTTTACTCAACTTTTATTAGTGTACCAATAAAGAAGCAATACAATCAACACCAGTAAAAACATACTACATAGCATAGTAGATAAAATAAACACAATATGTAAAATCCAGTTATTAAATACATTTAGGAATATTTAGGTATGAACAGACATTGATCTTGTTTGCAAGTTTTATACACAGCTTGAAGCAATTCTGGGCAGTGATCCACACAACCATTTAGAAGCTTTATCCTTCACAAAATGCTGAAGTATCTCTACAAGCTTGAAAGAAAAACTGAAAATGGGCTTAGAAGAAATTAGAAATCAAATTTATTGGCAGTGAATAATGTAACGAACTTGGATGGAGAATTCACATAGTCTCACAATCAAAACAATATTAAGCATTCAGCAATAATACCAAACACCAGTAAACCTATCCAAAGAAGTAAAATATTGTAATGTATGACAATATGCAACATATTTCACTCAAGAAGTGAGGTGAGGCCAAAGATGTAGAGTGGAAAGGATAAAGCAAAGGATTTACTTCTAATATAGACAGGTCCCAGCAAAAGGGCCAAAAATGGCAGAAGTTGAATGAACATAGGAGACTGAGTGCTAACAATCTAAAATAAACACATGCTGCCCAATTCAAAGGAAGTGTTCTGAAGTATCCATTTAAGCAAACATCTAGAAGGAAAGAAAGAAAGGAGAGGTCCAGGTGTGAAACCAGCAGAATCATCACCTTTGGACTGATCCTGGTTTCAGTTACAACTATTAGGTTAAATTACAAAATATTTTTTTCTTTCCAGGATTGGAAAGAGGAGAGGTGATTAGGTGAGGCATGAGGAGGTGATTTTCTGCCCCCACGTGACCCAACTGGCACTGGTTCAATTGCTGCTGCTGGGCTCCTGGCTCGGCTTCCCTTCTCCTGTGCCGGCCTGTCAACCGGGGAGAAGGCTTGTGGCAGCAGGGAGAAGGCATGCTGAATTGGAGGGAGGTGGAGCTCCCCTGTCCTCCTGGTGACTTGCTGGGAGCCCAGTAGGAGGTGCTCTACCACTGCAGAGGATGGGGGAATGCTGGGAGGGTGCCGATTTCACCCCCACCCCCAGACACTCTGGGTCACCATCTAGAGTGGGCAGGAGTACAACAGGCACTGTAGCAATCGGCTGCCTCAGTGACAGGCTTGCTGGGGCTTGCTGGTTCAGTCTGTGTGTGGCGATGTTTTGGCCCATGTCCCTAGGCAAATACGCATTTGACTAAGGCCCTTTCTGCACGGGCCAAAAACGGCGGCCTGGGGACAGCAAAAACGCCGTCCCCAGGCCGCCGTTCACACAGGCGGCGCTGCTGAAACGCAGCAGCGCCGACCTGGCTCTCCTTCCCCTCCCTCAGGGCGGCTGCCAGGGCTGCCCCTCAAAAAACAATCTTCAAGTCGGCGAAGTGGTGGTAGTTTTGAGAAACAGCGTGAGCCTCCGGCGCATGCTGTGCGCTAACAGCACCGCCGGGAACATCGCTTGTTTAGGGTTCCTCTTCTTACTTATCTCGAGGCTGTTAAAGAATGCCTTTGCCGAAGCCGCCACGCTGTCCCTCCCACCCTGGAGGTCGGAGGGCAGCGTGGGCGGGGCTTAAGGAGGACAGCAGGGCTTACTTTTACAGCGACGCAGGTAAGTAAGAGAGGGATCGGGAAGAGGCGGCTCTGTGTGGGAGCCGCCTTTCCCGCGCTTGGCTTTACTAGTGGGCCGCCGCACGCCTTGGCGGCGACCGGCTCTCCTGACCCACCCCCACCGGCCGTCAGAATTCTCCTTGCCGGTGTGAGGGCTTACATAGAGGTTCCCGCAGAAGCGTGGGCCTTCCAAGATACATTAATTCAGAAATCCTGGAAAAAACTCAGTAAAATAGTTACTTAGTATTACAGGAGATCCACATGGCACTGGATAGTATGCTATCTTAATTATTCTCCTCACAGAGTTCAAAAACAAGAGAAACAAGAAGTAAATTATGTAGGATTTCTTTTTTCTCTTTGTACAACAAAGTAATTTTGACTTTGTCTTTTATTAATTGTACTGGACTTTCTGTGATTTATCTGTGTTGTTTCAATTTTTTTTAAAATTGATTTTGATTAACAGTTCAATCTCTTAGCTACTAGGTTATACTATCCCCTTACTTCCAACAAAAAGCATGATTGATCTATATGCATTACATTGCTAGAGTTGTTATGAGATATTAAAATGTGGTCACAACAAATGCTCTTTAAATTAATAGCTTTTTGAATTTTAGTACTGAATATATTGAATTATCCAATATATCCAATTTGCTGAATTTTGACTCCTGAACATTCTTGCTTCACCCAGTGAAAATTAAACTAGATAACCACCACGTAGATGTTGAGAGAGGAATGGATAAGTTGCAGATATCTTCCATTTGGTTACAACTTATTGGTTGTAAATAAAAAAACTCTTTGGATGGGCTTATGTCAGATAAATTCTAGAATATATTATTTCCATGAGAGGTTAAATTGTGATTGTTCTTGCAAGAATGTGAGTGAAGATGATCTGTTTACTAGATCAATTTCACTCTGGACTCCAACTAGTTTGAGGTCTGGAATAACCTTTGTTGCCCTGATAGACAACCTTTGCTAAGATGCCTGTTAATCCTCCTGCACTATTCATTCATTCGTTCGTTCGTTCGTTCGTTCGTTCGTTCGTTCGTTCGTTCGTTCGTTTGTTTATTTATTAGATTTGTACCGCGCCCTCCCAGGCTCAGCCATCTACAATGATATCCTTCTGCTCCAATAGGATAAACTCAAGGACAGGGACATTACTTGCAACAGTTTGTATCTTATTTGGCCAGTTGGTTCTAGGAGGTATTGCTGGGGGACTGCTGCTCAACTCTGGAAGTTTTGCTATTTATTTATTTACTTTATTTATAACCTATCTTTCTTCCTTAGACTTAAGGCAGAGTATACAGTGTAAAACAATGTAATCAAATAGCACATGTCATCTAATGAGCAGTGCAACAGGACTAGGATTACAAAATTGGGAATAATGGAAAAAATCAGACATGGTATGTCAAAGCAGAACATGGAATTACAGAAACAGAAAACAATGAGAGACTAAAATATAGTGCTGCCATAAATATGTCTTTTCCTTCTCTTCTTGTTCATGTTGTCAATAAGGAACTGCATGGAGATGGCACAATTAAAGTAAAGATTCCTTTGAAGGGCTGATGCTGAAACATGTACAAACATGGGAATTCTGAAGAAACCCACTGACTTTTAATACAGACAACAAAAAGATAGATAAGAAGGTATCCCTTAAGGATTTACCTCTGTTATCTCTGAATGTGCAATTATTCAGTGTTCTAGGAAAATGAACCATAATCCTCTAGGTGGCTCCTTGGGCAGATGCTCTTTTTACTATTCCCTCTAACAGAAATCACCCACAGAGATTGAAGACAGGAGAGTTTGTAACCTTTGTGATGAACTCCTTAGGCAGTTTGTGTTCAACAGATGTTTCAACAAAGTTCTATTTCATTTTATTTATTTTTAACATTTCTGTTGAGTATTTCTTCAAGAGTAAAATCAAGATGGCTTACAAAATAGTCAATACACAGAATATGAAGCATGCATGTTATAACTCTGACAGCTCATTAATAAAAAACATGGAGATAGAACAATCCTTGAAGCTCTGCATAAAACTAGTGCAAGAAAGGAACTGTGACGGTAGGTAGGCAGATTCATTTAGTTGAAACAAAAAGAGCTTCCCTAGTGCTTAAAGATCATAAGTGATTAATATGATAGGTTTCCGTTCGTGTGTGTGTGCTGGGAACCAAAATTATTGGCAAAAATATAAATGAAGAAGTGAGGATCAATGACAAAATATTACCCAGTGTTCCAAGTTACTCCAAAATGTCTGCCAAGGTGGGCCTGTTTCTTTGGAGAATAAAGAATGCTGGTTGAGACAGTTCCAGCAGATGTCACTCTCCAAGCCCTGAGGGTGCTGCAGAGGATAAATCTGTGGGGAATTGTAGGTAACGGAACATTGCCTCTCTCTCAGAGCTTCTATGGGGCAGGGTGGGGACAAACGCCCTGGGTGGGCTTCCAGTGGGTCATGTGGGGGGTGGAAAATCACCCCACACCCCTCCTCCTTTCCCCCTCAGCCCCACCTGACCCCACCATGCCATGCTGCTCCTTCAGCCAGGCCAAGGGGTGCCCTGCGGAGGGCTTGCTGAAGGAGCAGCCCAGCAGAGCCACTGCCAGGCACCCCTGCCCAGCCCCGCCAGGCTGCCTGGGACCCACTTTAAGGTAAGTGGGATGCAAGGGGGCATGGGGGTGGGAACACCGGGGACAGAGGCGCATCTGGAAGAGCTGCCAAAGTCAGGGCCACTCTGAGCAGCGAGGCTCTCTCGGGCCAGCGGGGATGCTGAGGGCAGACAGGGGACCTGTTCAGAGATTCCCCAGTGTGGCAGAGGTGCAGCCTGAGCCAAGGAGGCGGGGAGCCAAGGCAGCAAGCACGCCTCCCTCTCTCACCACACCGGAAACCATCACCACCTGCCCTGGAGGACCGGCTACATCAGGCAGGCGAGAGGGGGTGCCAGTGATGGCTAGGGGGAGAGTTGGTGTGATGCAGCTTGGGGTGACTTGTCCAGATGTCCTCCCTGCCCTTTTCGGGCCTGTGGCAGTGACATGCATGCCTGTGACAATGTGCAAAGTATTTTTCTGCCCGACCATAATCCCCCTCTGGTTTGAGTGAAGTGGTTTCAGAATTGAGGGAGCGAGATCACGCTGAGACTGACTCCAGCACCCTCACTCCTGTTTAAATGGGGGGGGGGGACAAGTGTTGAATCAGGTGCTTGCTGCCTATGTCCCAGGTCAGTTGGGTGGTAAGAAGCTATAGCAACTGATCTTTCCAAAGCGAGTCATTCTGCCTACTCTTGAAGTAAGTCTATGTTACTGTTACGCTTGACCGCAAAATGGGAGGTGAGGGGAAGGAGCATAGTCGATAAACTGTCGCTGATCTCCTTTTGCACTGATTATTGAAGATGTTTGGTAAACGCCAAAATTAATGGCCAAGGTGGGAAGAGGGGAGGGGAAAAGTGCTCTGACTCACCCTTTCTGCCAACTTGGAATTAGGCAAAATTACATTGTTAGTGGGGTTGCATGGGGTGCTGGTATTGTCACTTGTCAAAATGTTGTTAGAAAGTACAGGTAAGTGAGTTGGCTGTTGTGGGTTTTCTGGGCTGTGTGGCCATGTCACCCCCTTGCCATCTTCCCCCACCCCTAGCCATCCCTTCCCATCTCCCACACCCCTAGCAATCCCTTGCCACCTTCTCTTATTCCTTCCCACCCCCACCACCTTTTTCCACCCTGAGCTGTGATTTGATTTTGGGGCGATTTTGGGGTGACTTAGGGTTAATGCAAAAATCATGAGGATCCCTGATTTTCCAAGCAGGTTTTTTTTACCACGGAGTATGGGATGCTGATTGTTGTGTTCAGACATGTTGCTAATGGCTGGAGTTGTGATGTGCTGGTGATTTTGGGATGACTTAGTGCAAAAACCATGAGGATCCATGTTTTTCAAGCAGGTTTTTGTGCCACTGTGGGATGCGTGATTGTTTTGGTGCTGCCTGTAGACTAAAACATGTTCTATAGTTTCATAGTGGTTTCATTTCATTCCAATGCAAAAATCATATGAATTCACGAGGATCTGTTTAAAATCATCTGGATCTGACCTTTATCCAGATTTGTGAGTTGGGGCATGTTTTATAATGTGATGGTGACTTTGAGATGACCTGGTACAAAAAAAAACTTTGGTTGTGGTGGGGGAAGGCACACCTGTGTGTGTGTGTGTGTGTGGGGGGGGTCCCCTGGAAAACTCAGATTTTGCCCTGGGCTCCATTTTCCCTAGCTACACCTCTGCTCTCTCCTCACTTTGTCTCATGTCTTCTCCACCACCTATTTCTGCAACACTCCCAACCCCGCTTTCCTTGTCTTCCCTTTTTCACCTCTGCCTTACATCTGCTGCTGTCCCTTCCTCTTCACCTGTCACTGACTGCTTTCACAAATTGTTGGATAGTATACTCTCACTGCCCTTTAGCAACTGTTTACAAATGAATTTTCCTGAGTGAAACAAGAAAATCCAGTTTCAGTCTATTGCTAAAGTGTTTTGTGAGTGCATTATACGACATGTGTGAAAACAGTGACTGTCTCCATCTCCTGTGGTTGAATTCTCCCCCTCACCTTAACTGGCATTATTAGTTTTAAAATGTTCAGTTGTAATGCTAACAATATTTAACATTTTGGTTTTGCTTGTGTTGTGGTGTCTATGTAGGTATAGTAACAGATCTCAATTGTTCATGTTTTGTGTATGAAACCTGGGGTCTCCCTGGTTATGCAGAAAAATTCCTCCTATTTGTATACAGCCTCTTTGTGCAAAAGGCAGGAAACTCTGTTGCATGAGCTCTATTCCACCTAAGGTTCCTGTTGGATACAACTCTCTCCTATGGAGTCCAATGCAAACACTCTGTGCTCAGAAGACAAAATAGAAGATGGGTTTTTGGTTGTATATTCTTAACTTGTATATTCCTCTTCCTAACTTGTTTTTACTTCTATTGAAAGGGATAGCTGAGGATTATGCAGGAAGAGTCAGTGAACAGGACAAAAAAAGTGAGGGCTGACACCTCTGTTTTATTGTATTTTATGGTAAACTAACGAAATTATAGTTTCTTCACTAGCCCATGCTACTTTAATGCCTCTTTTTGTGCAGCTGAACATTTTTCTCTTTGTCTCTTGTTACAACCATATAAATACACAGCCCTGGGTGGGCTTGGGCTGCCCCAAGCACTGTGTCACTGCAATTTATGAAAATAAGGTTTGCAAGGCACACATGTAAATCACTGGCAGCCAAAAGCCCTCTTAGACAAGCTTAAATCTTCTTTGCCTTGCACTGCAGAGCTGGCCTCAGTAAATAATTTTATTATGTTCCTTTATAAACAATTTTGAAAGAAGAAAATTCCTGGCTTTAACACAGTAACATATTATACTTTTGCAGCCCAAAGAATTGGATTGATTGTGGTTGGATTTAAGATTGATAATGGATAGATCTATGTTATGACACCCATTGTTTTAGCGCTGGGCTATAGAGGAATGCTTTCTTAAATGGATCATTGTATAAAATATTGACCTAGAGGACTTCATTATTCAAGCAGGAGAGACAGCCACTACTTAACAGTAATAAACTGTTTCTCTGTTACATTGAGAATACTTCAGAAAATATGAGAGTTGTCAAATCTCCTGAAAATCCTGTCTTTATAGTACACATGACACTAAAGCTAGGGCAGTATTTTCTGCTAATAAAAGCAAAGGCACAGACAGATGTGAAGGATATCATGGTGCACTGACAAGAAACTAAGAAAAATGATACTTTGTTGTGAAGAAGGAGAGACACAGGCCAATGACCTTGGGAAGCTTTACTAGACCTAGTTATTTCTATTGGTGTAGAAGGAAGACACTGTAATGCTGCAGCAACGTAAAAACAAATATGTAGACCTCAGGACTGTGCTAAACCCTGTGTACCCTTTGTGAAAAAAAATATACATCAAACAATCCAAATGGTACTTTTGCATTTATAGAAAAAACAGCAGCATCCAAATGCTAGAAATGGGGAGTTGAGAAGTTTTGGGACTGTTCTCATCCTGGAGACTCTAGGCACAGTTCATTGGGAAGCACGCCACTGCTTGCTTCATGGAATCAATGGCAGCTGTGCATAAGATGGTATTTGCATAGCCCCATTCCTTTCAAAGTGGCTTGTGCAGGGTAAGTGCACAAGCTAAGCTATCTCTCTGCTCATTGCATCTGGTTAAACTGATGCTTAAACAACAAATTTCTGTTTCTACTCACTGCTCCTAAGAAGGGGAGTGTTTCATAGTGTGCTTTTTGGGTTTTAAAGTAGAGGATTTATAAATGTAAAATTCAATACCAAATCCCCTCTTGATTTTATCAAATAAAATATTTAAATTGTATTCCAGAATCTAGTTAGGAAACCTAGAGTTAAGCCATGCGATTTGTTTCCCCCACTTTGTTTACATATTCTAGTATGTACATACATGGGGACTATAGAAGTAATAGGAAATAAAAAGCTGTATCCCTGTGATTTACTGCTTGCTCATTAGTTTCTAGTAGGATAACTTGAACTGTATATGCCTTTATAGCCTGAATTTAGTCATCTGGATCTGTCACTTAAAACCATCTGCACATATGCTACTGGTTCATTGTCATATTAACCAGGTATACAATATGTCTACAATTAAGCATACTGAAGGAGAAAAAAGAAGCATAATTCTGAAAAACATAATTTTCCCCTTGGCTTACATATTTCGAAAACATAAGCTTAAAAAAGTTTAAAATATTCCATGTGACGGAAGTTCAATCAAATGCTATGAGAACTGGAGATCACGTTATAGTCTCTGGCGTTTTCCGCATGCCATAATTACCCCGGGGGAAAACCAGAATAATACATAGTGGGTTGTTTGTATCTCGGTTTCTCTCTTCTCATGGCTGCCCATTATTGTGTTAAGACTGGGATGAAGTATTCCAGATAATTACGTATTCCAATTTTCATTTTCCATGCAAACATTTCCAGGCATGCACGAACATTCCCATTTCCCCGACATTCTGATTGGCTGTAGCTGTGGGGCAGGGAGAGCAGGCTGCAAAGTGGGAAAAATAAACTGGCCCATCTCCCATGGTGTTTGCAAGGCAGCGGGATCGGCATGGGATTTTCGAAAAGAATTGCCAATTTAGCGATTTTTTGAAAATAAGAGAACTCTCACGAGACGGGCCTGATTTAGGGCCAGAAGCCATGGTTAATCATGTGCAGACTGGGATATTTCACCTCCCCATCCCAGGATATTTGGTCTGTGCAGAAAACGCTACTGTCAAGAAATTCAATCACTGTTAGAACTTTGGTCAAGTTGCTCAGGCTGTGAAAGGGAATTATTTTTAAAACCAGCCTGTGAATTTTTTTTCTGTCTAAATAGAAGGCCCTGTCTTGATTAGATTCTGTTTTACCTGATTGATGTTGTGAGAATGAGCAGGGAGTATTAGCTATCCGGCTTAGCCTCTTAAAACATTAAAGAGGTATTGTGATTATATGCCAGGCTCGCCCAAGTCATTAATTGGCTGATGTGTAAGTATGACCAAAAGCTTGGTTCTGGAAAGTTCCACTCAAATTGGGCTCTAACTGGTTGAATTAGATTCACCTGACCATGATTGAGGAACCCTTATAAAAAAAATTATTGTGGCTGGAGATGTTATTCTTTGCTATTCTGTTTTATTCTGAACCTACCTGAAATGCTGTATCTTTTCTTCGACCTATGCTTGCTGGAAGAAACTAAGGCCAATGCTAAATAGATTTCAAGGACAATGTTAATATTTGCATATTTGTGAGTGTTTTATTCTGTCTTATGTTTCTGCCGAACTTCTGCTATTTATGCAGACGTTATTATTCCTGCTGAGGGACTTTTAATATTGATTTTTTAATTTAACTTAATTTTTTATATAAAACTTCAAAAAAATTATTTAGTCTGCTGTGTGTTCACTTACTCTCAAGAACCCATGTGAGCCAGGTGGCAAAAGCCTAGTCTGTTTTCTTGACAGTCTCCATAGACCAACTAACCCAACTATCCAGTGTGCTTCAGTCAGAAGAGAGAAGCAGAATGTAATAGTGCCACTGCAAAAGCTCCAGATAACACTGTTCCTTAATGAAGTGGAGATGTAGGTAGTTTCCAGTAACTGGCATCTGGACCGTTATTGTACTGCAATGAATTAGCAGAGTAAATTATAGGGCAGAGATGTGGGTGAGTTGTTTTGTAGAACTTTACTAGATAACAAATGTAGCCAATTGATCTCCCAACTTGCTCCAAATGGCTTCATGTATTTTAAATTTGTTTTTTTCTTCTGCCATATTTCAAAAGGAGTCACTTCAGTAGGTTTACATGTTGTTCTATACAGCTGTATTGACAGCTTCAGTCTAATAAGTGTTAGGTAGTCCAGCCTGCATTAATAAACAACATGCAGTTTCAAGTACTGTATGATTAAAGCATTTTGCTAGACTATTTTGAGGAGGTGAGTATATCACTGATCTTGCATATCTTCTTGTTCTACATAATTTTGGAATCTACTTGCACTGTACTCAGTCCCATTATTTGAGAATAAAATTTTTGGTGCTCATCCATGCTTGTTTTTAATAGCTGCTACATAAACTCTGAACTTATTCAATACTTCATCTTTGTGATTTGAGAAAATACACATGGGCAAATCTGCTTTCTGCCTCAATAAAAGTCAACACTTATTTGTTTCCACCAGCAGAAGTTGCTAGAGGTCCAATTAGGTCTGAGTATACTTTTGTTAGCATTTCCTTTTCTCCTGCTCTTTGATGCCCTGAATAATGAGGAGTAGTGCATTTGGCCCTAATGCATGTTTCACAGCATTCAGTACTTTTGTTGCATTCAATTAGTTTTAAATAGGAGCCTTTCATAAGTTTTCTCACTGTCCATACTTCTGTGGTCTAATTTTACCTGTCAACCATAAACACAACTGCAGTGAGAGCAGTCTTTCTTTTTAATGTGATAAATGGCTCTCAGCATTTTCTGCATCTCTTAGAAAAAGGTTTCACTCTTTTTGCTTTGAACTCCATATAATAAATGCAGCATATTTCATAATCTATTATAATCTTGTTTCCATCATTCAGCAATCTAGGCACTGATATTAAATTCTCACTAGCATTAGGTTCATACAGTGTCTCTATCAAGTAAAGCTGTGCTGTCTCTCCAATAGAACTTCAAACATCAATTCTCACAGTACCTCTTCCATATATTTTCAGTGGTTTACCATCAGCTTGCAAAAGTGTCTTTTCTTTACCTTCTTTAAACTCAAAATATTTTCCATTATTGCAAACAAGGGGAAAAGATCTAGAGTCCAAAGGAAATAAATTCACTTTACTGTTGCAGTCATTTGTAATATTGTATGCACATATTTTCTTTAATTTAAGTGACATTTTTTATATTCATCTTTTATATTCATCTTTACAGCTAAAGTTTTATTGACAGCACCTCTTTTATAAGCATTACTTGGTTCTTCCTCTCTTCCTCTCCCAGCTGATTTTCTTTCACAAAAGATGTCCCTTTCTTCCTCAGTTGTCCCTTTCTTCAGATGTCCCTTTCCTCAGATGCCCCTTTCTTCCTCAGTTAGACCAAATTACTTCACTGGCATGATCTAGGCCCCTTCCACACTTGCAGAATAATGCATTTTCAATCCACTTTCACAGTTAACAGCAAACCACCCAATAGTGGTACCAGTGATTACTGAGGCAGCCCTTCCACTGCAGTCTGGATGAAAAGTGCAGATTTTGATGCAGCACTTTGAAGGCATCTTCCATTGCACCCACCATCTTGACAGGGAAGCATTCAGTGCACCATGCCTCATATAGGTGTCATATACAGGGGGAAATATGAAAATGACCTGAGAAAGCTGAACACTGGGCATGCTCAAAAATCAAACGGTGTAGAACACATATGTGGAACAACAAAACATAGGATGATAGAAATTCCCTTATCCTTATTTGTAAGTGTGCAGGCATCATTATACTATATCATGCTTGCTAACAGAAGTAAAATAATAATAATACAAATCCTTCCTGTTCCTGGATAATAATGAAACAGGTGTATGGGAATCAAGACAGATTTTCAATCATTTGTTTATTTCATTGAAGAATGTGTTACCTCACTCCTCTGCTGCCAGATATGAAGGCAATGAAATTTTTGGAGCAAGAATCTGTATACTTAGCTCTCAACCTTCAACCTTCATCCCACATTTGTTTGATTTTGCACATTTTGGAACACTGGAAATTGCTTCACTTTGCTGTACCCCCCCCCCCCCCGCCCCGTCTTATCTGTTTAGACCATAGACTTATATTGCCTAAGACATATAAGATTTCTCCAGTGAACCTGATCTGTTTTAATACCCCAAAGTGTTTCCTGAATTTGTTAATAAATATTTATTTATTCCAAGCATTAATATACAGTTTTAGGGCCAGACAAAAGAACTCCAAGGCAACTCTCAAAGAAAGAGAAAAAATACAGTTTTTTTTCAATGGAGTATTGAATAGTAGAAGATTTGGTGGAGGATAGATGGCATAAATTGTCTTCTCAGTCTTTATATGTCTTTTTTGCCAATGCTCCAACGTCTAATTCTTTCATATTTCTGTAATGACAGGTGAAGGGAATACAACCATGGCAAGTAGTACCAGGTATGTTTGTCCTGATGCAGTTGGTTTGTCATTCTGAAGAGCTGAGATAATCTTTGGCTCTTTGCTCTTTCCTGGAAGAAGGTTGGCTAGACAGGTAACATAAATTATCTCACTGATGTAATGATCTCCCTGATTAAATCAGAGTCCTAATTAATTTTGACACATTTTTGCCATTTTTCAAAAAGATATGATTCTGTTTGTTCTCTGAATATGTAAAATGACTATCTCTCTTTCTGGGTTTTGTGCATCTTCATAGCTGAAGGTGCTTGCTTAATGTGAAAGGAAGGGAATTCTTGGAAACATATTTGCCTGTTACTGGAATAGGATGTGGCAAAACCATGGAAAGGAATGAATGGCATTCATCAATCCTAATTTTGACTGAATATACAATAAATTTTGAAGATGTCATGATTCCCTCCAGCCCACTCAGGTATCTCTCAGTTTGCTGTATTGAAGGCTACTTGTCTATTTCTCTTTTGGATTCACCCATATAACAGTTTCACAACTGTTGCCCTATGCACAATTTAAAATGCTGAATCACTCAAGAACATGCATTCAGTCCAGTTATAACTTTATTCACAATGAACAAAGAAAGGGAAAAATGCCTAGTAGTGTTCTTCATAGCAGTTTTTCTGGTTAGCTTACCCTAAGTCCTATGTAAAATCTTCTTAGAACTGCTCCAGATTCCAGTACCCTGGAGCTATAATAAAACATGAACTGAACTTCTAAATACTACATCCCTTCTTTCTTGTTACGGAACAAAATCTTACTGAGGTACTTTACTGTGGCTTAAAAAATTAAACAAACTGATATCATATGTGCAACTTTTCTAAAAAAAACAAGCATTATCTTTACAGAATAATTTCTACAATTGTATGTTGCCCTTGTTGGGATGTAATCATGGTCCCTTGTGTTCTTGTGACTGTATAAGGTATAAGGGTGGCAAATATATGGCAAAGACATTTGTCTTATAGTCATAGATTTCTCACTAAGACAGAACCTCCTGTGTTTATGACTGCTTGCTTTACAGTTCTGAATTTTATTGCAATCTCTTTCTTTTCTTTTGTTTTGCTCAAGTTTTGGCATCATGAAATGGAACTGTAAGTCTTTCTGGTAATTTAGTCGATATTGGATGTTCAAATGATGCAGTTGCTAGAAAAACCTCTGTACTTCTATGCAGAGTTGCTCTGTGGTTTCTTACCTCTTTCTTGATCCAGAGTCAGTGAGGAGTTATTTCCCAGTGATTGAGATCAAGGTGTTTAGCAAATTATTCAACATGCCATTGAATGTTGGCTCTTACCCTAAGGCAGATTCCACATGAGCCAAAAACAGTAGTGTGAAAACAGTGTGAAAATGGTGTAAACCCTTTTACATCATTTTAAACCATTTTACACTGTTTTCACACCACTATTTTTGACCCATGCGGAATCCACCTAAGTGTTGCAGAAGCAAAAAACATTTTGTCTAATTGTGTAATGACAGTCAGTGCTAATAAAATACCGATCAGTTTAATGTGTGAAAATCTGGAACAATCATCCATGACAACAAGCAACTGTAAGCCAGAGAGAAAGACACAGAAGTCTATGCTGACTGTACCTAGGGCTAAGAAGCCAAAATGGTTGTAGGAGTGGAACTTTATGGTATAGTACTGCTGATTGATAAGCATGAAGATAAGTGTGGGCATAGTGTTTTACCTTTGAGTCCAAACCTTCTCCCAAATAAACTGTTTAGTTTTCACCACTCCTTTGTCCTTATGAGGGTCACCAGGGTGGCTAACAATTTAACACACATGATAAATTCATATTTTAAAGCTACTAAAGATATTTCATTAAGACAATTTAAAACAAGGTATTGCTAAACAAAACAAAAGAAGCCTTCATCCTCTGGCAGAGATAGCAGCGGAGGGGATAGATTTGTTTTCCTGAGGAGAAAGTTCCAGAGCTTTGGTCTCAAAAGGCACAGTTACATGAAGCAGGGTCACCAAAGATTACTGTAGTGGTTGGGTGGATTCATAAGCAAGTAGGTGGTCTTTCAAGTATTTTGGTCCCAAACCATATAGGTCTTTCAAGGTCAAGGTCGGCAACTTGAATGGTGCCTAGAAACAGAATGGAAGCCAGTGTAGATGGGTCAAGACTGGAGTGATATGAGCCCTACAATCCACTCCAGGCAACATTCTGGCTGCAGCATTCTGTACCAACTAAAATTTATGAACACTTCTCAAGGACAGCCACACAGGGGCGTAGGCAGGAAAAATGGCACCTGGGGCAAAATGGTGCCCAGGCCCTGCCAGCTGAAAAGCTTCTGCCGGGCCTGGCGGGGCAGGGAGAGAGGTGTGGGAGTGTACCCCCATGGCACCCTGCCCCCTTTCCACTTACCTTAGTTCTTTGCAGCTGGCCAAAAAGCTTCTGCTGGGCCTGGTGGGGTGGGGCGGGGGGAAGGGGGAAGGGATGTGCAGGGTGATTTTCCACCCCCCACGTGACTCACCAAGGAGCACCCAGGGCATTTGTCCCCTGATGTTCCCATTATAGCTACGCCACTGTAGCCACACATAAAAGTGCATTGCAGTAACCTATTGTAGATGCAACCAGGACATACACCACAATGGGCATAACTTTTCTGCCCAAGCAAGGCCTCAACTGGCTCACCAGGTCAAAGCTGGTAAAAGACACTATATTTATTTTATTTTATTTATTTATATTTTAGACTTTTATATTTTAGACACTAGCTGCTTATTGAGCAGTAGTCCTGGTTCCAAGTGCAACTTCACACAGAATGGGTGAGATTAAGCTATTTTATGTTCCCCATGACCGAAACATATCATCTGAGCCCACATACTGCAAGGCACAAGAATCCTGGTTCTTCATAGCGGCAGATGCATATTGGTCCTTGTTGATTCCTATCAAGTGTCAAAAAGACTTTAAAGATGGCTTAATTATCTGGTGAGAAATTGTTAGGTGTTTGAAGAAAAGCATTCTACTCTCCGTTCTGGACTGCTGTAATTATATACTTTAGATAGGGATCTACATATGTGGCTTCTTGAACCTGCTGTAGTATGATGGGTTTAGCAATGGTAATAGAGTAAAGAAAAAAAGACATGAACTTCTCCACAACATTCAGCTGGGGAGACAGTTTATTGGCATATGCTATGGCAAATACAGGGCAATTGGAATCTGTTTACATCAGTTGATCCACAAGCCCTGCTAGGCTGAAATCCACTATGAGCTTAGTGTTTTTCTGAGGATCAAAATAGGCTATGGCTGTATCACTAGAGAGGGATATTTTAAGGTGAGATAATAAAATATGAATTAGACATCTAAATGTTCCAGCAGTGGAACAGCATAGTAAAATTAAATGCAAAATGAATAACAAGGATGAGATATTAGCCCTAGTCAACATTAAGAGGTGTGATTTTCTTTTTAATTTGCAGGGTTTCTTTCAACACATTATTATTTTCTTTTATCATATGTTTCCAAAGGGAAATTGCCTCCTATAAAATCAGAATATTTTAAAGTAATACAACATGAAGACCAATTTCCATGTTTCCACTTCAGATCAGTTCTCATTGGTATGGGACCCATCATGTGATGTTCTGTAGGGTACAATCCTATTCCCCGCCCCTGCTTTTTAATCGCTGGTGATTTCCTCGCTGGTGATTAATCCTGGGATAGTCAACCGAAATATCCAGGTTCCCTCGAGATCTCCTTACAGCTGAACCATGGAACACAGATCAGTCCTGTTTCTGGCGCTCCTCCCACCCCTCATCATGGGATTTTCCTGGACCTGCTTGTATATGCACCTTTTTGAAAAAAACATTCCAATGGCAGCCAGTAGGAGATGGGGACTACACATTTGAGGGTCCATAACTTTGGCTCCCATGAACCAAACTTCACCAAACCTGGGTGGTATCATCAGGAGAGTCTTCTACTGATACCACTCAGGTTTTGTGAAGTTTGGTCCTGGGGGTCCAAAGCTATGGACTCCCAAAGAGGAAGCCCCCATTATTTCCAATGGGAGATAATAGGAGATGGGGCTACACATTTGAGGATCCATAACTTTGTCCCACATGAACCAAACTTCACCAAACCTGTGTGGTATCATAAGGAGAGTCTCCTACTAATACCACCCAGGTTTTGTGAAGTGCCCCATCTCCCATTGTTTCCAATGGGAGCTAATAGGAGATGGGGGCTACACATTTGTGGGTCTATAACTTTGTCCCATATGAACCAAACTTCACTAAACCTGGGTGGTATCATCAGGAGGGTATCCTAAAGATACTTTGAGATTTTGGTGCTGCTAGCTGAACAATTGCACCCTAACAGCAGGCACCCCCCCCCCCAAAGGGCAGGCCTAGATGTCTTCACTAGAAACATGCTGCAGTGAGGATGTTGGAACCTGGATGAAAAGATGCTGATTCTTTTGAAACTTGGTTGTATCTAGATTAAGTTTTCAGTGGGAATTCCGGCCTCCTATAGCAAAGCTCTTAGAGAGAAATCCCACTTAGAGCCCGTTTCCCAAGCATTGCAGGCGGAACCATGGCATGCTACTAGGGACAGCATAAGCGCCATCCCCAGGGAGCCATTACAGCACTTTTAAGAGGAGTGCAGCTGCTTCGCAGCCAAGCGCCAGCCACATGCCCCACTCGCCAACGGTGCATATAAGCCGCCGTTTTCCGAAAAAAAAGTGCGAGGTTTTCGGAAAACGGGCTTGGCATCTGGCTTTAACGGCAGAGGCTCCAAGGCACCCTCCCCTCCTTCCACCCTTCACTTACCTTGTCTCTGGCCATCCAGCACGTCGCCGAGGCCTGGGGACATGCCCCCTGCCCTGCGACGCTGGAGCAGTCGCGCAGGGCCGGGGGGCATGTCTCCAGGCCTCAGTGACGTGCCAGACGGCCAGAGACACGCCAGGTCGGCTAGGCGACAGCGCTCCGCGGCGCCGTCTTCCCAGCTGTTTCTGGGACCGTTCACACGAACGGTCCCAGGGGGGTTGGGTCGGCGTGGAATACACCAACCCACCCCCCGATCATTGCCATGCGGAAACAGCCTTATAGTTGGGGGTTGGTTGTCATCAATATGCCATATCTCTTTATCCAACTTTATTGGTGATTCAGAAGAGGTCCTGAATCACTGCCTGGCCACTGTGGTTCACTAGCTAAAAGTGAACAAGTTGAATTAAATCCTGAAAAGTGAGACATAATGCTGGTTGGGAAGGTGGAGATCTTGAAGGATATTGTTCTCCCTAGTTGAACCTTGCTGACTCAGTTAAAAGCCTTGGTGTCATACTGGATCCAGTTTTTTTTTCCCACTACAGAAGCAAGTTAATGAATCTGCAAGAAAGACTTTTTCCAATGTAGCCTAATCCATAAAATGGCCTGATACCATGATACACTTGACTTGGCCATCTGGATCCATACCACAGTTACATCAAGGCTAGACTACTGTAATACTCTGTCTAGTTCCTGATAATAATCAAACCATAGCATAGCAACTGGTCTCCCCTCAAAATCAGCTTAGAAAGTCCAACTAGTCTAAAATCCCATGCCTTGACTATTAGCAGGTGCTAGACGGAGCATTCTGCAGATTTTCCATCAGTTGCCCATTTGTTATTTAGCTCAGTTTGAGGTGTTGGCTGTCCCATACAAAGCATGGCCTTGGATCCTCTTATTTAGGGATTGTCTTTCTCCATATGCTCTGCCACGACAGTTCTTCTCATTCAGCAGGAATCTCTGCATATGCCAACCTGCAAATGGGCAAAAGCAACAGCTACCCATGCTTTCTCTGTTGTGGCTCCCATTTTGTGGAATGACCTGCCTGAGGAGGGCAGGAAAGCTCCCACTCTCCTGGCCTTCTGCAAACTATGTAAAAATTACTGTTCAAAGGGGCTTTCTGCACAGGTCATAAGGCTTCACAATACAGAATAGTTTTACAAACTTACTTGGGTAAATAATCGGAACTTGCTGTATACAGAGTATAGTATAGAGTATAGTAAATAGAATCCTGTTATGTAATTTCTGTTCCATTTAACGTGTCATGTTTATGTATTGCATGCAGATGGTGTAGACCCTTCCCCGGCAAATAAACACATCAAACCAAAGCTTGGAAATAGATTGGGCCGCAGCCCAATTTATTAATTATCAAACACTTAAGAAGCTGGAGCGAGACAAGAGCGGATTGCAACATCATGCCGTCCTCAATCTCCATTGGGGCATTGGGCAGGAAGCCGGGAGCCACCGGGGTGGATTTCCCCCTGATGTCAACCCTTCCTGCTGGGGGTGGCGGGCACCCACGGCTAAAGCCCTACCGGCTTCGCTCTACCGGCCCACCCACACCCCTCACACCTGCTGGGGGTGGTGGG
>NC_059431.1:45043647-45188647 GCF_021028975.2 Sphaerodactylus townsendi
TGCTTCCCATCTACTTAGTCCATCTACTTGGTCTTGAATCTGAATCAGAACTGATACCTTATGAATCTTACAGTATTCCATTTAATTCCTAAATGTTTTATCAAATGCCATTCATGCACAGTTGCCCACAGTGTCTTCAGTTCCTTTGCATCTACCCTTTCCTATGTTACTGATGTGCACATTTACATTGATTAAAAATGGAAAGGATCCACGGGGGTAGGGTGGGAAGTAAATCAAATCAATCAATCAATCAATCAATCAATCAATCAATCAATCAATCAATCAATCAATCAATCAATAGTAGATCTGATTATATCAAGGTACTGCTTTTGTGGTATTTTATCAATGTGTAGGTCTGCCAGTGTGCACCAGTAGAGCACCACACCAAAAGAATATTGATGGACTCATACTTACTATTGCATCAAAATTGCTGTTTTGGAGTGTTTTATTAATGAAAATTATATGTATATGAATAACATAGAAACGGATGAACTTGAAGGAATAGAAAACTGCAGCATGGTGCATACTCCAACTCTAGTTAATTTGATAAATTTTTCAGGTTAAATTGTAATTCCACAAAATACAACACAGATTAATTGTCTTAGAATAATAAATGGACAGGCTAGAGGAGATCCACTCATCCTTGATGCTGAGTTTTATGTTCAGAATCAGTGTTGGTGTTTGTGGTATAATACACCCAATCCAATTTATTGACTTATTTATCTATAAGGCTTTAGGCAAACACAGCATTTCTCATTAAAGTGGCCTCAAGGACTCTGTGATTGCTGCTATTCCCATTTTACAGAAGGTGTGAAATAAGAGTCTATATCAAAGTGAACTGAGCTTAGGAATTAGAGTATGATTCTATCAACTTGAGGCCTAACCATGTTCACTTTTTCAATGTATATTTTTTCAATGTATATTTATTATTTGTAATTAATATGTATATATAATAGCTGTAGAACTTAAGGAAACAATACATAAAAGAATACTGAAAGCTGAAACAATGAAAGTCTTCTTAAACATTAATTCCTGTACACAGGAAAGGCATTGCAAGTCATTCTTAGAGATCAAGTGTGCTACTGACAGCATTTATACTCATGTCTTATGCTTATATATCAGACATGGCTCACTGAGTTGCTTCCGGTCCCTCAGCATTGCCCAGATCTGACTTGCAAGTACACATGGGTTTATGTTTTGATTTTATTCATGGGAGTTACTTGCATGAGCTCTCTCATGAATGAAAGTCATTACATGGGAAGCTGCCCTTGACTCATAGGACAAATGATGAATGAAATCACACCAAACCATCTCTGGGATTAAAGCAGACAATATGAGAGTCAAATCTCTTATATTTGACTAGAATTACTAAGAGTTGTAATTGCATTGTGGATAATAGGTAGTTGATTATGCTGTACATGAAAACAATCTATTAAAAACTTTAACATGTCATCCATACAATGCTCCTAAGGTACTGCATTAGTCTCAAGGGCAAAGATACATCACTTTCAGGAACTTGAGTTTGGATAAGAGGCAGAAAACAAAGGATGTGGAATGGAAAATGGACACATTGTGTTGTATCAGGAAGTTAACACATGAGTGCCAAAGGTGCAGCTCTAGGACCAATGTTAATGTATATAAATTATCAGAAAGTGGTTAGGACAGCAAGGTGACAACATCTACATGTGTTACAACATGACTGAATTAGTCAAAAGTAGAAAATATTGATGTTTCTTAAGTAATCTAAATGAATGAGAAGAAAATCAAGGCAGAATTCACTGTTTCTAAATTTATACAGTATTAACTATTGATGTAACTGTTAGTAATATTATCAATTTTTGCTTCCATTGGTTATGACAAGAGCACATGTGTCTGACCAATCCTTCATTCCTGTCATCTTGCCTACCACATTTCAAACAGATCTGAGAAAGGATATAAATCCTTTTAAAGATGAAGAAAAGAGACGGAGGCTTTATTGGGAGCTTAAGGGTCATTAATGCTGGTAGAGGGGCACTTACATTGATGGTGGGGAGCTGTGTGGTAGCATAACACCCAGGCATCATTGCAATTGTAGTGCCAGTGCTTCTCTGGTGCAGGTGCCTATGCTTGTGTTGAGGGGGGTATTCCTGGTCCCAGAGCTGGCTTTAGTCAACTTCCTGACAATGGCATACCTGCAGAAAATGTTGCCCATGGCAATTACTGAAATTTCACCTCCCCCCCCAATTGTTCCCTCTGCTCCCTCCCCCTAAATTGTGCCCCCGTGGTCAGGCAGCAGGAAAGGGTGCCCTCGACTTCTTGTGTACCTCTCCAGCAGGGGGGTGGGTGGCAGGCAGGCAGGCAGCAGGCAGCAGGCAGGCAGGTGGTGGACAGTGACTGGTGGGTGAGGGCATGGAGGGGAAGGGGCAGCTGAGTGAACCCCCCATATGGCCCTCAGAAGTGTCACCTGGGGTGTCAGGCATCTCTGTCTTCACCTATGTACACCACTGCTTCCTGAGTCCTATCAGGCTGGGAATGCCCTCATGTGACTGTACTCATTTACACCAGCAAAATAAGTGGTGTGGAGCATTGTGCTGCATAGACCATTTGCATGAGGAAAGGGGCAACATTGGTTTTCACTTGCTGGTTGCAGCACAGCAAGCCTCTTAGGAAGCAGCACAGCTGCACCATCCCTGACTGTGCTACAACTACCCTTTCCCCCCTTGTGTCATATTAACACTTACATTTTGCTTCAGTTTTGTTTTTAAAATTTCTGCTTGGTTCTACAATCTAAATTCTATTTTATTGTTTGTTGAATATCCCTTCTTGTTGACTATATTGTATTGACTCACTCTGTGTAATCCACCTTGAGTCTCAGTGAGAAAAGTAAATATATAATAAATACATTTCCAAATATCCTTTTCTTTAATAGCAGACTGAATGGTATCCCAGTTTACACTGGGTCTGTGTCAATACAGCAGAGATTCCCTTTCCCTTACTGGCTATTAATCTTTCAGTTAGCCCTACCAGAGTTAATAGCTGATGGGGAGGTCTGTGTAGGGGAAGGGGAATGATGGGTAGAGTTAACCTTGCATGACCTTGACCTGATCATCCCCCCCCCCCAATAGCTGTTTCTTGTAAAGAAAATTGACAAATTCTAGAAATCCAGTTTTGATTTAGTATCATGTCTACTTGAACCTTTTGAGGTGGATTAGCATTATGATTCCTTTAAATTACATTATGGGTTGTTTTTAATGGAATGCACTTTTTCAATCGGTTTTTCGATGTGGGGCTAAGGCACATTCTTTTTCTTCAAATACCTGGCTGAGGTCCCGGTAGGGGAGAGGAATTCCATCCATCTCCTCAGGGCAAGATCAAAGAGCAGCTGTCACCCCTTTCTCCTTCCACGTTTCTGTGCCTGGAGTAGGGGTGGAGTGCACATGGCTTCCACCCGGGGATCGGTGAAACATACAATCCGGTCTGCCCATTTAATGATCTACCAGCCAGGGCATTCCTAGAATGACAGGGTATTTAGCCACGTTGGCAAATAGTAAAACTACAGCGCTCCCAGTGTTGAGCGCACTGGATCAGCACTTTTTCAGTTTCAGGAGGCCCCTCCATGGGGCAGCCATCCATCTGGGTAAATTGAATGGGTCTGTGGAGGGCTTTTGTAGTTAAACCCAACCCTTCCACTACACTGGGATGCATTAAGCAGTGGGAACATCCGGAATCCACTAACGTTTGAACCACCATTTGGGTCCCTTTGGGGGAATTGGACACAATGATGGGTAGAACTACGGGTCCTTTGTCTTCACTCACCTGTTCAGAAGCTTTTGCCGGTGGGTCTGGACCTTGAACCACAGTGAGACACCCAGATCCCTGTGCTTCTCCATCAGAATCAGAGGAGGATGGGATTGGCCCAAAAACTGCTTTTGATTATCCTTTCTTAGGCTTGGTGGTACTAGGCTTGTTTACTTGTGATGGAGTTGGACCTTTGACTGGGAGTTTTGTGGGGCAGGTGGCAGCCACGTGTCCACTCTCTCCACAGTAAAGACAGCGACTGAAGCAGCGCCGGCGAGCAGTCTCTTTACATGCACAGGTCATTTTCCCAGCCAGTTTACAAGGCCCTCTCAGGGCCATTTGCCCTTGACAGGAGCTGTAGCTCATCTTGTTCTTGAAGTTATGGGCCTCCATCATCTGAATTTCAGCTTCTCCAGCTAGAATAATCCCATCAATTAGGGTGTCTGGGTTGCAGGACATCAAAGCCCACTGGCTTAATTTGGAGTGGGGCACACCCTTGTATGCATGGACGAATATCTGTTCCAGCCAATGAAGAATTTTACTTGCCACTGCTCAAAACTCCTCTGAAAATTCTACCAAGGATTTATCGCCATGGCGCATTTGCAAAACGTCCCTTTTTGCTTTCTCTCCCAGAAATGGGTTTTCAAAACGTCTCCACAAAGCCATCAGAAAGTGAGGGAGTGATTGAAGTTCAGGAGCATGCTGGTGGAACAACCCTTGCGGGTGGATTGGTGGCCCTCCCGCTCGGTCATGCTTCCCCCAAAGAAACTACCGACACAATTTTTAAAGTGGATAAGTAAATGGCCATAGCCAAAGAACTTTATTAACAGAAAGCATAGGAAATATAGATGGCGCAGCATGGGGGGTGATCCAAGCCTTAGGGCAGCACAAGTGCTGACCCCAGGGCAAACTGATTCCTCAGCCCGGTGCTGGAGGAATAAAGCAGGCGAAAGATTGGAGTGGGACAATGTCCAGTCCGGCGAAATGCCCATGACTGGAGGCCCCATCCAACTTACGCTAAGGGCGCAAGCTTCTCAGCCCCCCGCGGGGCGTCCCTTCCTTGAGCTTGCTCCACCCCCACCTCTTAAGGAGGTGTGCCAAAACAGAGGAGCTCCCCCAGCTCCCCTTTCATCAGATCATCCCCCATGCGCAACCCGCCAATGGCTATGACAAAAACGACAAGTAAACAACAACCCAACAAAGCAGGGACCGGGTGGGAGGGAAAAACCGTCTTCTAAGCCAGGCTCCGAGTGGGGCCTGGCCACGAGGCAGGGCCTTTTAAAGGCCCTGCCCCGCCCCCTGATTGACGCGCTCTCGCCTGAGGCGAGAGCCCCCAACCGCAGCGACGTCCTGTCAGCTGGCCCTCCCAATGGGCCAGCCGACGACGCTGCAGACGACCGCGCATGCGCCCGAACCGGCGCGCATGCGTGGAAACCACCTACTGGATCCGGCTGCATCGGCGGCCGGCAGCAGCCTCCCCTGATGGGCCCCACCGCCGCATCGGCGGCCGCGGTAAGGCGCGGCCGCGCTTACATGCCAGTTGGCTGCCAGCCAGTCTAACAGATCACCCACTTCGTGAACCCTCTCTGTTTCACTAGCATAGTTATCCCCATGGTCCTGCATATAAGCATCAAGTTGGACCAGGAAATAGAGCAAACTATCAGGAGTGCCATCAAATTGAACCATCGGGTGCCTCCGAGGCATTAAGACCTGAATCACTACCGGTTTGGTTTGGTGGTACAGGCAGCACCCTGGCAGCACCCCGGCAGGGGTACCCCTAGGTCTGGAACCCACTATCTGGGATGGGGAACCTGCATTACAAGTGGAGGAGCCATTGTTCCCTTGATTTGAGTCCCAAGCTGGAACTGAGTGGGACCAATGGGGTTGCTCTCTGCAGCCTGACTTTTAACTAATTCAGCTGCTCCAGCCTGGACCTGCAGCAACTCTACTTCTTGATGGAGCTGACAAATCACAGCCTGGTATTCACTCTTCTCCTGGTTCTACCATTCGGCCTCCTGCCTCAAGATACCCGTGGCTCTCGAAAGGTCTGAATTGGGGTCCGAATAGTAATCATCAGTCAGTTCCAATTTTTTCTTTCCCTCCACACCGTGCTTTTCCCACACTCAGACCATGGTTCCAAAGGCTCCCTCTCAGGGTAATACAATTCCTCAGAAGTTAGTCCTGAGGAGAATCCATGGATCTGGGTCACCAACTTGTTTCGCCTAAACTCCACTAGTGGCGGATCAGACTTGGAGGTGAACCCCAGATCAGACCCTTGATAAATCCAGTTGTCAGCCTGACCCTGAATGCTGCCAATATGCAAACATCCAAGCCCAATTGTGGTCTCTTCTATATCAGGAGGCTGTTGCACAGAACTTGTTACTACCTCTGTAAGAGATGAGTTTGCCCCAACCCCAACAAAGGGAAGGTGTGGTTCCCCTTGTCCATGAAACATAATCACCAATAAGATGTTTGCAACTTCAGCTGGTGATCAAAGCATAAAGTTGGCAACATGCACAAAGCAGAATTCTCTTAATGTCAGATTTCCCGTTCAGACAATAAATCACTTGATTGGTTAAAGGCTTTTATTGAAGACACGTCAGGAACATAGAAAGAGAGTTTTGGTGAAAACCGCACCAAACTCTTGCTAATATGAGTGTAAGGTCCCCACCCCCACATGGGAAGCAGACAGTTAGCATTGTCCAGCCTGGAGCCTCTTCCCAGCTGCAGATTTCCAAGGCCACAGCTAGAAGTGATAACACAGCACCTGCAAAATTGAAAGCGATTCCCCCCAATGACACCATCATGACACTTTTTCAACTGCCGCCATTTTCCCACCAAATATCACTACTTCTAAACTGTTTTTATCCCCACTGAGCAAAATGTCCTTGCCTGTTATCTGTAAGGTAGCATTCTTTCATATTACTGTTTCTGTTGTTGAGGAGGTTTGTCTCCTGGGCTAAAAAGGGCTACTCATAGGAGACTTCCTGCCATAGTGGGAGGGCTGGAAGCCCAAGGTGGCAAGATCTGTGAAACTTTTCCTTATTTAAAAATCTCCTGTTTGTTGTATTATCTACTAATTTTGTCTCTCCCCCCCTTCTTCTGACCTCCATGAACTCTAACAGTCAGAGATGATAATAACAGATCAGAAGATTACAAATGTTATTCCTAGTTGGGTGACTGCCTATTTGGATAATAATAGCATTGATAAAAATGAAAATGCACATCCCTACTAATATTTATCAGAAATGTCGATATTATTTGCAGCTATTTGTAAAAAGGACTTGACATTGCAAACAGTAAGGAAGAATCCTGCTGACTTGGTGTCAGAGGTTAAGAGACAATTATAAGATTAAGAAAAAGAATACCAGGAGGAGTACAAGGAGGAATATGTTGATACCAGTGGATGGTCTCCAAAGCTGCTCATGTGGTGATCTGCTTGCACAGAGGATTGCTTCAGCTCCCTTTCTGGTGGAATCCCCCTCCTCACCCTTTCAAAAGCCTGTGCCCCTCCAGGCTGCCATCCTATGAGGTGCAATGGACTACCTTGGCCATAAGTACACAGTGGTGGTTTCCACTCCTGTACAGAAGATGGTAATTTTCAGCTGATATTTTTAATTATCAGTTTTAAATGCCATGCCGTTTTTTCACATTATTTTTTTAAAAGTCAGTACAGACAAGTAGTGCTGCAAGAGAGAGTTACAAATGCTGTGGACCACCAGAAATAAGTAAGTGAGTTCTAGATTAAATCAAGCCTGAACTGTCCCTAGAAGCCAAAATGACTAAACTGAGGCTATTGTACTTCGGTCACATAATGAGAAGATAAGAGACTCTGGAAAAGACAATAATGCTATGAAAAATAGAAGGCAGCAGGAAAAGTGGAAGATTCAACATGAGATAGATTGAGTCTATAAAGGAAATCATGGCCCTCAGTTTGCAAGACCTGAGCAAAGCTGTTAATGATAGGATGTTTTGGAGGACATCGATTCATAGGGTCACCATAAGTTGGAAGCAACTTGATGGCACTTAACACACACACAACTTAGAACCAATACTTCAAATATTATTTTTATTTCTTTTTCAGGGAGGGCAAGTAGAGAGGAACAGAACAGTTGGTTGTCATTTATTTTTTCTATGTGTAACTCTTTATATTTGCCTTCCTGGAACTGATATCATCTGGATCACAGCAATCACTTGCTTTTACTGTGAATGAGATCATAGTTCAACATCTAAATTAGTACTTTATCGAAGGAGGATGAAGCACTGACACCAAGCAAAAGGGATGAGAAATAACAGGACTGATCAATACCAGTAATGATCTAACTTGGTAGATATAGTACAATTAACTTATTTATTTCTGTATTTATCCCTAATTTTTTCAGTCATGGAGCTCCAACTGTCTTCCTGATCCCTTTCAAAGACCATGTGTGGACAAAGACCATGCTAGGCTTTGGGCAAATGAGACTTTTGGGGGAGGCTTGGGGCATGTTATAAACACTCGTCAGAGAGAAGCATATGGCAGGTTGATGACCATTGATAGTTTACAATGGCTGATAATTCCTCTTTCTGATTCCCCTGCTAAGGCACTGCAAGCTCCAGAGCAGCCTGGAGTTGAATGGTTTGGAGGTGAAGAGGACAGGCTCTTCCTTCCCTACCTCCTGCTGCTCTAAAACTTGGAGCTGTGTTATGCTTGGCTTTTCCATAGTCCATGTGTAGAGCTGCTCCCTTATCTGATAGGCTTGGCCTTCCCCAAATAACCTGATTTTACATCTTGGGAAAGGAGGTGAATGAAGGACCTGTTCATGTGTGTTATGTGCCATTATGTGACTTTTGACTATTAATCAATGACCTCCAAAACATCCTCTCATTAACAGTCTTGCTCAGATCATGTGATCAGAGAGCCATGCCTTCTTTTGTTAAGTCAATCCATCTCATGGTGGATTTTCCTTTCATTCTTACTGTCTTCAACATGTCCTAGCCTGTCTTCTCCAGAGACAAAAAAACAGTAGTTGCAGATTTGGTCATTTTAGCTTCCAGCAGCATAATTACCTGATAAGAAGCTTTTCTTGAGCTGCACTATATCAGACTGCAAAAGAGCGTTAAGTGTATTAGATGTTCCTTGGGGAACATACTCCTGTGGAGGGGCAAATCCACCGGCACCCATCTCCTGCAGGGCCCTGGGACATATATATCCATCTTTATTGTTTGTTTGTGTCTCTCTTTTATTTTAAACAATAAAGACATTATTACAATAAATTGGCCATAGCCATTTTATTGAGCAGAAGCATGAGGTGAAGCATGGGTCTGGATCTGGTCATATGGGTAACGTGCTACAGCTCAGCAGGGTGGGTGACCTGTCCCAAGCTTCATTTTACTGTGGGGCTCTGCCGGGTGGACGTTCCTGGCCAGAGATGTTCCCCTTCAGCTTAGTTCGGCAGGGGCGGTCGCCTCTTGCCGCTGTTGCCGTTCCCAAGGAGAAGGCGTAGCTCCCTAGCTCCCTTTCCCTTTCCCTTCTAGAGCCATACCCATGCGCCAAACTGCCAAGTACTGGGCTATAACAAAATAAGCATGCATTAACATAGAAAATTAGGGAGAGGTGGGTGGGCAAATTGTCAGCTGGCGAGCACATGGCCCGGACAAAGGAGGGCGAGCCCTTTTGAAGTCTCGGCTTGGCCTTCCTTTCTTCCGGTGATGCTAGCCCTTTCTAGTGTGGCTCCCCTTCTGCCCTTACTGGGCAGCATCAATTGGTCTTGCTTCTCCCCACCCTGAGCAGCAACCGCGCCTCATGGTGATTCACAGGCATCTTTCTCGTTGCAGAGCTGCTGTTGGAAATGGTAAAGGACCTGGGGCAGTTTCCATAGAATTTTGTCTTGACTTTCTCCCTCCAGGAGAATACTACTGGAATCTGAGGCTGAGCTTCTCTATCTCGATTTTCTCCTTCCCTGCATTTGTGGCATTTTTTCCTTGCTAGTGAGAGAAGGGGCATCTCAGCTGCCTTGAAACTAGGGTTGCCAACTGTATCTTGGGGAATTTTTGTAGATTAGGGACTGGTGCCTGATGACAGCAGAATTTAGAGAGAGAAAGGAATTTAGCATGGAGAGAAGGGAATTTATGTCATAGTCTGCTATCTGAAGCTGCTATTTGCTTTAAGGAACTGATCTCTGTCATCTGAAGATCATTTGCAATTCAAGAGCTCCTGGTTTAAAGATGTACATTAAGGAAAATTTAAGGCAAAAATAAAACCCCAAAATACCATATCAGTATTTTCTAGGTATATGCAGCATTCTAAATATATTCGGGGATATTCCAGGAAACTGAAAAAATGACCCCCCATGCCAGAAATATTTGGGATTAACTGAAAATATTAGGAGCCAGTGTTTGCAGGCTCTAAGGACTCCCTCCCCACACTCATTTTCTCTTTATTTCTGTGTCTTCCAGGGGAGTTATGGCTAGCCAGGCTACTTCTGTCAGTTTCAAGAGCTTTTTTTTGCTTTGCTAGAATTGCTTTGTGTCAGGTTTGGGGGGGGGGGTTGCCTGTTGCATTTGCAATCCCTCCCACTTGTATTTCTTTTGCTGTCTGTGATTCTGTGGGTTCATATTAGTTCTGTTGAGTTTGAACTACCACAGTGGTGCTAGGTGAGGCAGGACATAGTCACTGGTTCTGCTGGGCTTGAAAAAGTGCCCCCATTCAGTTTTGACTGCAGAGCTTCTCTGGGTTAACATTAATTCTGTTGGGCTTGCCCTGCCAGAGTGGCCCTGGGTTCTGCTACATTGCAATTGGTTCTGTTGGGTTTGCAAAAGTGCCCCCCACCTTCAGTGTCTATTGCAAAAATTATCTAGTTTGATTTTGATTCTGCTGGGCTTGGCATATTGCCTTGTGATTCTACTGGGGTTTTGGGTTCTGCAATAGTCCTGTTCTTACATGAGAGGCTTTTGATGAGTGCATGTTGATTGTGGGCATGACTTTTGCCTTGGAGGCAGACTGGAGGAGTTTTTTGCCCCTCAATAGAAAATAATGGAAGACAGCTGGGGGCACTGAATTTAAAATATAATTGGTCCAATCTACTTTATGTTTGATGGTTATTTAAGGGACAGGCACAAGGAGCTTTGCTGAAATTTTGGGGTCTGTATCTTTAAGCTCCCCCTCCTCAGCCACCTGGAAAATTTTCCTTGGGATAACGGTATGAAAAATAGGGAAATGCAAAAAAAAAATCCACTGTCATGCTGTTTGGAAATATCAGGAATACTGATATATTAGGGGTTCAATATACCCAAATCTGAAAAATAGCAATTTTTGCACACCTTTATCCAGTTCCCACTTGGAAATAGGTAAAGCTACCAGAAACTGAGATTTATATTCTTTACCTCTCCCCTTAATTCCACCCCCTCAGTGCTTGCAGGATTTCTCTGCTGTCTGTACCTCCATTGTACATAAAAATAAGAAGCACGATGGGTGAACCTTCTACAGGGTTGTAGGGTGAGATTGCTCTATGTTCCTCATCATTAACCTTTGCATGTATCACAAGTATGGAAGGACATTAAGTCCAGATGAAGGTTCAAGATCTTTATGAGCCTGCCATTCTCTGGGATACTGAGGGATTTGATACTTGGATAAGTCATAAGATTCTTCTGAACCTTCTTTCTATATACTTGTCTGAGTGGAATTCTGTTGGCTGTAATCAATATGATCCCAGATTTCTCTAACTTAGAATGTTTTTTTGCTTGCTGCTAATTGCCTATGACCTGTAGGTAGGTGGCCTCATTTGTGCAATACCATTGACTATACCCGCATTTGACCTACTCTCATCAGCAATTTTCAAAGATAAGAGAAATTTGTTTAGGGAAATATATGAAATGTGTGCACGCATCATAAGAAGCACTAAAATAATTGGCACTAATTGGCATCCTTGCTGGCAGTGTCATTGAAGAGATCAAGGTGCAATGCACACAAGTGGAAATATTCTCTAACTTGTAAGGGTGGATGTTTTAGGTCAAAGTTTCTGCTCTTTGAAGTGAATTTGATCTGTTGTTGCAAGTGAGGAACCCCTTAGTGGATACTCAGAGAGTTTGATCTCCAGTATTGTCAGTAAAAATATAATTAACTTAAAAATATATAAGAAGGTTGGTGAATTATTTTTTCATCTATGGAGAAACATATGCACATATTCCACCAACCGGGATTATTGATGCTTCATGTTGTGTTGCCTACAAATGCAGTGATTTTTTTTAAAGTAGCGTTGCTTAAATTTTGGAAATCTGATACTGTGTTTTTCAAAAGATGCACCACTACTTAAATATTGTTTGTGGGGGGATAAATTTTAAAAATGCAGCACTATGCCATGCTCATTATCTCTGTGAAACAAATGTGGCATCAAGCATTTCTCAAAATAGCTTATGAAATGTGATACATTTTGCACAAACATTCTTATTGAAAGTAACCAGTCACAGTCAAAAAGATAAGGATAAAACATGGCGTTTATCTTTAATCCAGAAAGCTCATCATGGAAATCTACTTTCCAAACAGGAAACCAATCAAGCTAATTAACTGTTAATGAGAATACATTTTATTAGTTGAATTAAAACTCACAGAAGATATGATAAAAGGGGAAGGAGAAAATCTGTTTTCCTGCTGAGGCAACCCAAATATTGGTGCTGGTCCTTATTCAAAGTTCTTCAGAAGACTTGACTTTGTCACCCTGTTCTAATTCATATTAAACACGTAGACAGGTCATTCAACCCAGAGTACAATATTTATATTTTGCTTTAATAGCTTCATAACAAGGTGAAGTGGAACACACCAGAGGATAGCTATAATAGCTTTATTGCCTTTTTCATTATTAAGACCTCTTAAGATAATTGTTTTCAAAATTATAATACAGGTTTTTCTGAACTTCTACTATAAGCACTGATTTATGCTGTCCATGATTTCATTTCTGCTCTGTTTCACACTGTGTTAATTTTCATTAAGTTCATTATATCTGAGACATCGTAAGGGATTTATTTAAAATTCATCTCTTGATTAGACCCATCCTATATACTTTTCTGCTAGAATGATATCGATTTTTTTGTTCCAGAGATAACAAGGTTTGAGTTATGGTAGTAACACTGTTCCTCAGAGTTCCTTAAGAATATGAATATGTTACTATAATTATTTTTGATGTATGTAAAACATAGGATTTGATGAGGAAAGACACACTTAATACAAGTAGATAAGAACAATAAATCTTGGTTTTACAGTTCTTATAGCTTCTGGGTAATATATAGGATTAGATGAATTTAAAATAGGAAGTCAGTATAATTTTAAAGGATTCCGCATGTCAGTTCATCAGAGAATAAAGCATGTAGATATTTAATATTAAAATCAGCAGTTAGTGTGTGATATAATGCTTTTGCTAAAACCATGAAATTTCCTCTTGACTTTTATAGTTAAGAATAAAATCATCAGCAACTACTGGTAAAATATTAGTGTTTTATGTTTATATGGACAGGTATAAAAGAATATCAGAATGAAATTGGTTAGTGGACTTGTTTCATAGAATAATATTCTCACTCTGTTCTCTTTACACAGATATCAAATCCCCCTGAATTATGAATTAAATAGACAGACACAATTATCACAGGTTCTTGAACACTCTCCCTTAATTGGTCTTATTTTCTGTTCACTAGTTTCAGGCAGGCACTCAGTTTTTTCCCATGCTTCAACCCTTCATGAACAGTTAAAAGTTTGTTGATAGGGTTACTTTTCACATATTTAAGCAATACTGTACGGTACAACCTGTCATGTTTCACATGAACATTCTTACACAGCATGACAAGAGTTCTAGTTTCTCCTTTGTCTCCAGACCTGTTGATGCTGCATGCCAATTAGATCCCAGTTGTTTAAATAAATGATGGAGAAAAATAGTCAGCCAGTTAATATACATAAATGCTACTTTTAAAAAGGCTTACCGTTTGGTGTTCATTTAAGTCTGTGTTACTGAGGCTATTTCATTTGCAAACAGCATTACAGAAGGTGTTACCTAACAATTGATGGTCCTGAGAAAATTAATTTTCATGGCTTGGCTCA
The DNA here is from genome assembly GCF_021028975.2 of Sphaerodactylus townsendi. NCBI lineage: Eukaryota > Metazoa > Chordata > Lepidosauria > Squamata > Sphaerodactylidae > Sphaerodactylus > Sphaerodactylus townsendi. Next base: position 45,057,491 of record NC_059431.1, read on the forward strand.
TCAGTGTCTGCAACTCTTGACTTTTACCTATTAAGTAATTTTGTAACATCCTTAACAAATATTCATTCCAACTTTTTTCCCTCTGTCATGTCACAGCTGAGTTATGGCTGTTTGCCATTAGCTGCCTTTTCATAGCAACTCTGAACTTCCTTGGTGGTCTCCCCTCCAAGCAATAACCAGGGCAGACCCCAGTGGCATAGCATCAACAGGGTGGGGGTGTGTGACACCCCAGGAGTGTGCTGTGGCAGGGGTGTGGCCAGGGCATGGTGGGGGCGTTCTGGGGCATGGTGGGGGTGGGTGGTGCCATGGCAGGGGTGCAGGGCGCATGCGTCCCAGGTGTCGTTTCCCCTCGCTCCACCCCTGGCAGACCCTGCTTAGTTTTTGAGATCTGATGAGATTATGTTAACCTGGACTATCTGGATAGGGATACAGGATTAGGCTGTACATTTACCTCAGGAAAGAGAATTGGAAACACAGACATGTAATACCATGTATTTCATAGAATCATAGAGTTGGAAGAGACCCCAAGGGCATCAAGTCCAACCCCCTGCAATGCAGGAACAGATAATCAAAGCTCTCCTGACAGATGGCCATCCAGCCTCTGCTTAAAAACCTCCAAAGAAGCAGATTCCACCACACTCCACTGTCAAACAACCCTTACTGTCAGGAAGTTTTTTCCTGTTGTTTAGGTGGAATCTTTTTTCCTTCACCTTGAACCTATTATTTCTTATCCTAGTCTCTGGAGCCACAGAAAACAAGCTTCCTCCCTCACCAACATGACATCCCTTCACATATCTAAACATGGCTATCAAGTCACCTCTTAACTTTCTCTTCATCAAACTAAGCATACTCAGCCCCTTAACTCTCTCCTCACAAGGCATGGATTCCAAACTTTTTAGCATTTTGGCTGGCCTTGTCTGGACCCATTCCAGCTTGTCAATATTGTTACCTAGCTTAACAGTTATGAGACTATTTTATAGTAGCAATGGGGAAAATAACTTAGCTTGGCAGTGCGAGAGGCAGGCTAGGTGGGATCTTTTAGACAACTGTACCAGAATTGGCTTTAGAAACATTCTACAGAGAAGGCAAACAAGACCAAATTGTAGTTAAAATACTTTTATATAAATTTTGGTTGCAAGCAATCATACAGTGAGACGTTAAGGCTCATACACACGGTTCCAAAGTATATAAACAGGGAGGAAAAGATAGGTTTTAGATGATAGAGTAGGAGGGGAAGCAGGGGACTTATACGTTACCTATAATCTCCAGAAAAAGACAAGGATCTCTATGCCAGCATAGGGACCCAAGCGAAGGACGATATATCGCGTCTCAAACCAATGTGACCAAGAGAGGTTCAGGCCGGTATTGAGCACTGAGGCTCTGGTGTGCAGTATTTTTATACCCCTTTGCACAGGTAAGGCAGGAAATTCAAACGTAGGTTTCGTTTCTTTGCAACTGCTTGGGGTTTCCTTGCTGGACTGGCGGGGTTGAGCTAATTAGCAGCTCTATCTATTGTCTTTACTTCCCGGGACAATGGGGTCAATTGGTCCTAGATTATATCAGTGAAACCTTGAATGGTTTATGCAGAGATACTTCCTAAAGTCTCTGCCTAGAGTATTCAAATTTGGCTGAGGTTTGAGTGAATCAGGAAGGGATTGATTGTTAGGGAGATCATATCTAGAAGTTGAGGAAATGCATGGGAGAAGCAATTGCTGAGGAAATGGTTTCTCAAAAGCAGATTAAATATAACATCCAGTATCTGGGAGTTCTCTGGGATCCATTGAGTCACAACATCTTTAGCGGGGTGTGGTAATCAAGATATGCCCATGGTCAATGAGGCTTCCAGAGTCTATTGCCTGAAGTAACTCATGCATTGATTTAATTTTGCAAACAGACCTTTTGCCTTTGGCCTGTTTTTAGATGGACACTCTGCTACCTACACATACAAACATAGAAACTGGCATTTTATAGCATACAGTGTAAGAAATAATATGAAAATCCAATATTTCATAAGGCAGGGGATGAAAGGCAGGGTTACAGTATCCTTCTTGAATTGTGGTGCCCAGAACTGCTATTTTGTCACTATCAAGTGAGAAGTACTGCACAAGTGAGAAGTACTGGCAGAAGATATCTTTCTGTTCTCTCTCTCCTGCTACATTTTCTTGTGACCCTGAAATCATGGTCCTATAGTGTTGATGAGCCCCCAGGAACAGCATAAGTGACAAAGGTGGACAACTATAGTGGAGGGGTAATCAGCAAAATCATCACCTCTGCTTCTGCTTATGGAAGTTCCTTTCACTACTGAAAACAAATTTGGGTCTTATTGTTGTGTGAAATCAAATTAAAGACTCACATGCAATAAACTGCAGTTTATTTTACAAGAATTTTGTGTGGGTACCTCGGGCTGCTGTACCCATGCCCTTTGAGACTGGGGATAAATTAGGGTATGTGAATAAAATGTAGTTGATTCCAGGTCAAGGGAAAAAGAAAAGAAGAAAACAGAAGCTATACTTGACATTGTCAAGTATAAAGTGTGCACATTTTTATAGATATAATGAAACTGTTCTTACTTTCCTTGTATATGCGATGTTTTTCTTGACACTTCTCTGATTGTGTATTGCGTAGGCCTTGTAAACACATGTAGCCTTGATGTGCAGAAGAGCTATTCTTTGAATCTCATTTTCCCCCTGCTCTCACATTTAAGAACATGTCATGTCATCCTTCTCAGGTTTATTATGCAACATTGTAGATTGAGCCATCAACAAGTTTTATTACTTTAATAATATTTTTATTATATTTTTATTTTAGAGAGTTTTTGTTTATTTGATGAGCTGCCTACATTGTCATTTGACTCTCATTTTAAAGGCGCCCACATATGTGGATGAGGCTATTGAGGAGTTGAGGATTGTGCATGGATATATTTTTAGATACTTGGAAAACTTTTATAGATGCTTTTCTGTAGTTTTGCTGCCATTGTTATATTTTTATAATGTTTTAATTTATTTCTGTTTGAGGCAATTAAAATGTTAAAACTTTGTTTAAAAATAATGCAACACTCTAGGATTTTTTTTTAATCTGTATGCTAACAGAGCGTAATTCTTAGAAGTGATATTGTGGCATCGTGTGTTGTCATTCCTGCCCGCATTTTGGCCCAACCACTGGATGAAGTAGCAGCAGGAATCACAGCTTGGTCAGAAGGGGGCACCCCTAATTTAAGGCAGCCCTTCAGATGCATACTTTGGATTCCGATGTCTGATTTTTTCTGTTTAGAAAGATGGAGGAGCTACATGTGGGAATGCTGAGATAAGAGGTTTTCCCTTCCTCCCAAATGGCTCTCTAAATCTCCATGAAAAAATGATTGGTCACATTTAAACAAGGGCAGAGATAGCAAATGACAATATTTGGGATCTGCAGATAAACAGGAAGACTGGTTCTGAGCAAGGAAATTCAATAATGTTAGTTAAACATGACCTTTTAGAAGAAAATAATTCAGAACACTCATTTGTTAATACAGTGGTTACAATTCCAGTAATGGTTATTTGCTAGTGTCACCAAGTGTTCTGCTGGAACTAGGGTTGTGAGCTCTAAATTGAAAATGTCTGGGAATTTGGGGAGGGTGGAGCCTTGAGATGGTGGGGTTTGGGGGAGGGAATCTCTGCAAACTACAGTGCCATAGAGTCCAGCTTCGGGGATGGGGCGGTATAAAAGTTTAATAAAATAAAAAATAAAAATAAAAGCTTCCATTTTCTCCAGTGGAACTGATTTCTGTAATCTGGAGTTCTATTGTAATTCTGGAAAACCTCCAGATCCCACCTGGAAGTTGGCAAATCTAGATGATATAGTAGAATTTTTTAGAGGTATGTGATTGGATCTTCTGCATATTTTAATTCAAAGCAGCTATGGAAGAAGGGGATAGAATTGGATGAGGGAAGCTGTATTGGGGGAGGTGATATCTAGCCCTTTACCCAAATCATTTTCCTGGTCTAAATTGCCCTCTTCCCAAAGCTTTATGTGCCCCATGGGAGAACATACATACTCACCACACATGTATGTTTACATTTTCTCTGGAGACAAACATTGGCTGGTGGGGGCTGGGGGATTTAGATCAGGAAAGCAGTATGGAAGGAATGAGTTATACACTCTCTCCCTCTATCTCTTTCTTTCCCAGAATCATTTTATTTTCTGGTGGTCTGATCACAACATATTTAATCAGAGATCTCTCAACAACAATGCAAATATAATGCAAAGCAAGATTTTTTTTAGAAAAACGAGACTTTACTATTAACATGAGATTTATGGATTACTCTGTGGACAGGGGGCAGCAAAATTAACAAAACAAGATACTTTGACATAGGGTTTATTAACACTAAATGTATGAGTTGCTAGCAGAAAATAGCAAAGTGTGTGGATACATTCACAAAACAAAACACTTTAACATGTCACTTAATAACACAAGGGTTAAGAACTACTATCAAAGGGCTACATTCAGTATTGCAGGCATTATCAGTTATTTCAAATGAGCAAACTGTTCTAGTCATTTCAAGTGTCTTTGTTTCTATCCTTAGCACTCATTTCCTGCAAAACAATGTACTTCCTCTTCTACCACTATTATCTTGCTTAACTTATTAAAGAAGGAGCTTTAGTAGTCCCCTTTTATCGAGTGCTCACTTGTTCTTATGAGGACTAGCACATTTACATTTACTTAGCAGTGAATAAATATGCTAAACATTTGCCCCAGATGCATGATAGCAATTCTGTGTGCCCAAGGAATTTGCATTACCACAAAGTAAGATTTTTATTACTTTGCTTTCATTGGCAAGGTGTAGCAGATCTCTCCCTCCAACCCCCAACCCCCCCCCCCACACCCATGTGTTACGGCCTTAACAGGGGCAAGGGTTTTATAAAAGGGATTCTCCACCAGCTGCTAAAAGTGTAACAGCACACATATAGTTTTAAAAGGAGCAAAGGGGAATAATGAACACTCACATTGGCAGATCAGGAGAGGGGCCAAGAGGAGATCTTTTAGACTGTATAATACGGGGAAGGAATTCTGGCAATGAATATTCCACAGAGAAGCAAGAGTCCAAATTGAATTTAAATGTTTTATATAAATTTGTTCAAAAATACAAACACACAGTAAGACATAAGGGCACATACATTCAAGTTTCCTAGGATATAAGCAGGTTTGAAAGATAGATTGGATGATAGAGAAGGGAATGGGGGTTGTTGTGGGGTAATACGTTACCTAATGATTCTTAGAAGAGTAGAAGTAGAAGGCAGGGATTCCATGCCAGCACAGAAACCCAATGAAGGACGAATTCATGTCTCAACACCAACAAGAACATGTGGCAATGAGCAAAATGTGGCAGGTGAGCTAAACTTTTATAAGGTGGGTTGTTCCTTGGTGAGAAAGGAACCAATCACACTGAGTTTCACATCTGAGGTAATTAATCAGCTCATCTACTGCTAAACCCGGGACAATGGGACCAAAATTGCTTTGTTAAGCTAAACGAGGAAACACTGAAAGGCTTCCATGCAGATTAACTTGAGAGTCACTGCCCAGGATATTCAGATTTGACAGAGACATTAGATCAGGATAAGGTAAGTGGTTTTCATTACAAAGGGAAGGAAATGCAAAGGAACAACTATTTGTTGCTGACCTGGGTTCCCAGAAGAGATAGGGAAATGACAGTATCTGATAGCAAGTTGGCTTTCCATATTCTTTGTCTTTAACAGTATCTTTGCAAGGTGAGGTAATCAAGCTCATGCCCACAAACAAAATGAGACCTCCAGGTTATGCAGGAGTAACTCATCCTCTTGATTAGATTTTGTAAAGCAGACCTGTGACCTTTGGACATGCTGCTACCTGCACAGAGAAGTGTATGACAACTGGCTTCTGCCAATATGATTTTTGAAGCAGAAATATATATAAATAATATTCTGGGGGTCCTTTGGGTCGTTACAATTGACTGGGCCTTAAATGGAGGCTTGCCAGAAGAGACCGTTTCAAGTAAATCTTTGTTCTTATTCTCCTCCAGTTTTGTATCAGAGAGTTGTTGAAAGTGTATTGCAATAAGCAGGAAAAGGCATCACGAAGTCTAGGTAGATGTATGATAGCAGCTAGTGATGTGAGCTCTTAATAAAGTAATATATATTTGCCATTTCACTATCTTTAATGCCATTTTTCTTTTGTTCCAACATAGTTACATCACTGTAGGATTTTTATTGCCGCTTTAGCCTTGTGTATTGTAAACTCCATGATAGTCTTGTCATGATAAAGTGTTGAGTGTCCCACATAGCTGATAGTGATATTGACTTTCAGAGAAGTCTTCAAGCCATTGCCAGGCACAAACAGTTTTTCTAGGGAGTACAATGGAGGCTGTAATGAAAATGGGTGGCTTAGAAAAAGGCTGAAAACAAACAGTCAGCATATGACATGCTCCCAGTCTTTCTGCTTGCCCTTCAGGGTCACCATTGCAAAAAGTGATACTTATACATCCTAAGTAGAGCTGATATGTCCAGCAGAATGTAGGGAACGACATCAAAACTATTTTAAAGTTTGAGTTATTACTAATGGATGTACTACATTTGAGTGAACCATTTTTGAATGTAAAGAAAAATCTTAATCCTTAATTGGAAGGTCAAGAACTTGTTAATTGCCTCCTTAGAATACTCTGCAAACTAGCTGTTGTAGTTCTTGTAGCGTTCACTGGTGAGCAGGAAACACTCCATAACAAGCAGAGGAAAGACATAGGGCTAATATGCTTTAATGCTTAAAAAAGACAAACAAATTATAAGATTCAGGACATTGTTCTTAGCAGTCAATCTGAGCTCCCAGTTCTGTGCTACAGTATGATCTAATAAGAGAAAGAATGCTTTTTATAGAATATTTGCATACCTTGATTCATAATCCCATTGTTCAGGGTAGCATTTGAACTTGTACAACATACTGTAATGCAAGATAACATATTGTAACAAATTCTCTCTAATAAATCTTGAAAATTTTGATCAACAAAATTTTCAATAAGAGAAGCAGAAAGAACATCTTCGTCTTGCCTGTTGAGAAAGTGATTTTCTTCAAAACCATTTTTAGAAGCAAATAATTATAGCATTTAACAATAGCTTTCCAGTTACTTTCTTTGGAATGGAGAACATGATCCACAATTAAGCTCATCAAGGCAGTAATTATTATAATATAAAATATATAATATATTGTTATATTATATGAATATAATATTCTCGATTCTGCATTAAGAGAACTGCCTGCCTGGTCCTGCAGACCAGTTCCTCACATTTGATACCAGTGAGTAGAAAAATGGAAATATCTATTTGTAATTTCTTTACAAGAACAATTTTGTTGACTTTGTGGGTGAGAGATAGAAAACTAATCCTCTGGGAGGGGGCATGATATACCATCCAGTGAAGCCCATATGTACCCTACCATTTAATTAAATGAGAAATAAACTTGCCCCTGACACCTGCAGAAAGAGTTTCCCAAGGGCAGTTAATAGCCTGTTTGTGTTTAATCACAATCTTCCAAGTATCCAAATAATGACTTCAAAGGTTACTGAGCATGCCGAGCTTAGGTTGAGGAATCATGATGACAGTGGTGTCCACAGTATTTTATGGACCAGAATTAATGAATTTTGAGGTAGTTGCCAATTCATGCAGATAGAGTTCATCACATTCATAACATGCCAAACCACACTTCTATAGACAGAGATCACACAGTGCAATTTTATGGGGTGTTTTTAGAAGGTACAGCATAAACAGGTAGCATTCCAGCTGCTAAACATGATCAAAATAATCTCAGTATGGTTATATGAAAGTCTATTTTAGAATCACTTGAAGCTGTTAGTTTTTGGAATAACAGAACCTAAAATTAAACTACATTATCAAGCAGCTATTCTGGTTTGGACTGTGGACTGGATTGAAAACTCAGATCAAAGAGTGATAACATTAGAAATTGCATGTTTGGAAGAAGGTTTACTCCATTATCTTTGGATTAAAAATAATTCAAAAATGCAATGCAAAATAGTAGTCATGTAGTTAGAGATGGATTACTCAGAATTTAGGATTCTACCCGAAAAAGAATAAATTCCACAATATCCCTATTAATCTCTCCTATAAAGACATAATGTGATAAGTATGTGAGAAAAAAAATAATGATTTTATAATATATGGAGATATGATAAACTCTCATGGAGAAATTCTTGACAAAATAAAAGTTGAGGGCAAAACACTAAAATGGCTACAACATTTTCAACTGGTCTCAAGATTAAAAAGAAGAAGAAGAAGAGTTTGGATCCCACCATTCTCTGGGCCACTCCCTCCCCTCCTTCGCATGTCACCCTGCACCCCCTCCCTTCCCTTTCCCCTCCCCTCCCTCCCTCCCCTTCCCTTGCATGCCACCCCTCCTTTCCTTCCCCCTCCCTCTGCTAGGGTAGGTGGGCCAGATCCAGATGCTGGGGCCCCTCCACTTCCTTGCATGCCACCCCACACTTCCTCCCCCTCCTTCCCTCCCCTTCCCTTGCATGCCACCCCTCCTTCCCCTCCCCCTCCCTCCGCTAGGGTGGGTGGGCCATGTCCAGATGCTGGGCCCACTCCCTCCCCTCCTTTACATGTCACCCCTCACCCCCTCCCTTCCCTTTCCCCTCCCCTCCCTCACTCCCCTTCCCTTGCATGCCACCCCTCCTTTCCTTCCCCCTCCCTCTGCTAGGGTGGGTGGGCCAGATCCAGATACCAGGCCCCCTCCCCTTCCTTGCATGCCACCCCACACTTCCTCCCCCTCCTTCCCTCCCCTTCTCTTGCATGCCACCCCTCCTTCCCCTCCCCCTCCCTCCACTAGGGTGGGTGGGCCATGTCCAGATGCCGGGCCCACTCCCTCCCCTCCTTTGCATGTCACCCCTCACCCCTCCCTTCCCTTTCCCCTCCCTTCCCTCCCTTACTCCCCTTCCCTTGCATGCCACCCCTCCTTTCTTTCCCCCTCCCTCTGCTAGGGTGGGTGGGCCAGATCCAGATGCCGGGCCCCCTCCCCTTCCTTGCATGCCACCCCACACTTCCTCCCCCTCCTTCCCTCCCCTTCTCTTGCATGCCACCCCTCCTTCCTCCCTCCTCCCTCCACTCAGGGGTGGGTGGGCCATGTCCAGATGCCGGGCCCACTCCCTCCCCTCCTTTGCATGTCACCCCTCACCCCTCCCTTCCCTTTCCCCTCCCCTCCCTCCCTTACTCCCCTTCCCTTGCATGCCACCCCTCCTTTCTTTCCCCCTCCCTCTGCTAGGGTGGGTGGGCCAGATCCAGATGCCGGGCCCCCTCCCCTTCCTTGCATGCCACCCCACACTTCCTCCCCCTCCTTCCCTTCCCTTGTATGCCACCCCTCCTTCCCCTCCCCCTCCCTCCTCTAGGGTGGGTGGGCCATGTCCAGTCAGCCAGCAAGCTTCAGGTATAACGCCAGCCTGGGAAGGCTAACAAGTGTAAACGTTTTCCCAGACTAGGGTGTTGTGGGTTTTCCAGGTTGTATGGCCGTGTTCCAATAGCCTTTTTTCCTGACGTTTCGCCTGCATCTGTGGCTGGCGTCTTCAGAGGAAGATGTGGGCAAAACGTCTGGAGAAAATGCTCCCGGAACACGGCCATACAACCAGTGGTAAGATTCAAATAATTTAACAACCGGTTCCGGTGGTGGGATTCAAATAATTTAACACCTGGATGTTTACAAGCACCATTTTAACAACTGGTTCTGCCGAAGTGGTGCAAACCTGCTGAATCCCACCACTGCATACAACCCAGAAACCACACAACACCCCAGTGATTCTGCCCATGAAAGCCTTCAACAAGACATTTCCCCAGACCTTTAGAACCAGGGGCGTAATGCTGTAAGGAGACTCAAGGTGGCTTACAAACTCCTTTCCCCACAACAGACACCTTGTGTGGTAGGTTGGGCTGAGAGAGTTCCGAAGAATGGTGACTAGCCCAAGGTCACCCAGCAAGAATGCAGGAGTGCGGAAACAAATCTGTTTCACCAGATAAGCTTCCACCACTCAGGTGGAGGAGTGTGGAATCAAATCCGATTCTCCAAATTAGAATCCGCCTGCTTTTAACCACTACACCATGCTGTCTCTAAAAGGACACTCATATAGGAAGAGACATAATAAGGGAGCTGACAATTTGAAAGGGTGATAATGCAGCAAAAAGAAGATCTATTAGGATGAATTTATAAGCTATTACTTCAATTTGATGCAGAAATAGAACAAATTAAAACTTTTATGGTTAGATGGATACAAAATTTTAAGGATGAAATATCACTTCAACAATGGGAAACCTTATGGGGAAAAGATATAAAATTTATAACCACTTAAGCATTAAAAGAAAACTCGTATGAGATGCTTTATTGGTGTTCTTGTCTATCTTCTCAATATCCTTTGGATTAATATCCAATCAATAAAGCTGTCACTTGGCACCTTGCATAGTCTTTTTTGGTCTGCTAGCACATTGCTCTATTTCTCTTTTTACTCTAGACATTGGCCTACATGCAGCCAGTGGGTTGGGCTTCCCTTATCTTCTTTATGCATCACAGGGGCAAGAGTGAGAATATGCCTTACTGCACACCCACTCAATGAAGTTTCTTTGTTTCCAACAAAACTGGTGTTTACATGAGGACAGCTCTGACCTGGATGACCCAGGCTAGCCTGATCTCATTAGATCTTAGAAGCTGAGCACAGTTGGCCCAGGTTAGTGTTGGATGGGAGACCACCAAGGAATACCAGGTTTACTACACAGAGGAAGGCAATGGCAAAATATTTCTACTAGTCTCTTGTCTTGAAAACCTTACTGAGTTGCCATAAGTTGACTGCAAGTTGATGGCACTTCACACACACACACACACCTGAGGACATAGTACATCTATAAGATCCAATGCTCAATAGCCACATGAAAATTTTCCCAGATACAAGAATTTTCCCAGATACAAAAATACAAGAATCAAACTAAATGATGCCTATCCACACTGGAACATGCCTGTGTATCTTCTATTTGCATAATTGATCCTTGCACTAATGTTCAGCAGCATTTGGGGCAGATGAGTTGGGTAAGTGGGCAGATGATGATTCTCTCAGTGTTATTGACTGTTATCTTCCTGTATAAGAGAAATAAAAAAGAAAGGCATACAAGCTGTCAAGTGTGTTCTGTTTCGTTTACCCTTCTCAAGACGGGAAAGCAATTGTACTACTTATAATAAAAATAATCCAGCTAATGTTCTTATCCTCACAATGAAAATGGGATTATACAGGTTTTATCATATTTAAGGTTTCACAGGTTTAGCATACTTGAAACAGTTGCTAGATGGTAAATTGTATTCTGGAAAGTGAAAACAAAAATGGCTAAACCTGAAAATCTGTACACACTTAGACTAACTCCCTCTGAATTCAATAGCACTTGGGGGTAAACATGCAGATGATTAGGCTGTTAGAAGCTAATGAGAATGTATGAAACTATAAAATCTATGATCCAGAGATCCCACTGGGCTTTTGCATACCTACCTAATGTCACCTACCTAATCTCAGAAGGTGGGGGCTCAAAAGCAGGCCATCCAATAATGGCTGTAGTGGTTGGACAGTTTCATAAGGGAGTAGGCTGTCCTTCAGGTATGTTTCAAACCCCGCATGTCCCAGTTTGGTCTCTGTGCTCAGCGGAGGCCAATCTCCTGGTGGTCCCCGGCCCCTCAAAGATGTGGCTGGCCTCCACTAGGGCCAGGGCCTTTATGGCCCTGGCCCCTGCCTGGTGGAATGCTCTCCCTCCAACTCTCTGGGCCCTGCGGGATCTTGACGAGTTCCGCAGGGCCTGTAAGACTGAGTTGTTCCACCGGGCTTTTGGAGAAGCTGGCCGCTGATGGCGCCCCCTCTCCCCCCTCTTTTTAAAACTTCTGCGGCCCTTATTCATCTATGGGCCTTTCCATCTCCCCCTCAAGAGGGGCTTTTTAGTTCGTCTGGATGCTATATTTTATACACTGTGTTTTAAATGGCCTTAATTATTTTTAATGTTTAGAGCCTATATTTATATTGTGTTTATATTTAAATTATGAGAGTGCTCTTTTGTTAAGTTATGTTATGTTGTTTATGTTGTACACCGCTCAGAACCCTTTGGGGTGAGTGGTATAAAAGTTAAACAAACAAACAAACAAACAAACAAACAAACAAACAAACCAACCAACCAACCAACCAACCATATAGAGTTTTGAAGGTCAAGACCAGCATCTTGAATGTTGCCCAGTAACAAATTGGGAGACAATGTAGATGAGTCAAGACTGGAGTGCCTTGGTCCCTACAACCCACTTCAGTCAACTTCCTGGCCATAGAGTTATGTACCAGTTGAAGTTTCCAGACACTTCTCAAGGGTAGCCTCATGTAGCCTCATGTAGTAATTTAATGCAGTAATTTAATATAGATGTAACTGGGACATGCATCACAGTGGTCAGATTTTTGCTGTCCAGGAAAGGTCACAGCTGGCTAACCAGCCTAAACTGGCAATAGGCACTCTTGGCCACAGCTGTCCCTTGCTTATCCTGCAGTAGTCCTGCATTCAACAATGCCCCCAGATGACAGGCCTGTTCCTCCAAGAGTAGTACAACCCCACCTAGAATGGGTAATGCCTTGAATCCCAGATCAGACCTTCTACCCACCACTAGCACCTCCATCCTGTTGTGATTAAACTTCAATTTATTAACATGCATTCACTCCAAAACTGCTTCCAGGCACTGGTTCAAGGTTTCTACAGCCTTCTAGGGATCAGCTGGAAGCACAAAATATAATTGAGTGTCATCCACATACTGGAGACAGCCCAGCTGAAATTTTATGATGACCTCTCTCAGTGGTTTCATGTAGATGTTAAAGTGCATAGGGGGCAAGATGAAACATTGTCGAATCCAATAAGTTAAAGGCTAAGTGGCTAAACAACAGTCCCCCAGGACCACTCTTATCTTCTAGGTAGCACTAGAACCATTGCAGATTTGTGCCAAACCCAGTTCAAATAGGAAGTCCAGAAAGATACCATGATCAATGGTGCTGAAAGCCACTGAGAGGTCCATGGGGAATCAACATAAACACATTCTCTATGTCCATCTCCTGGCACAAGTCATCCACCATGGTGACCATGAAGTCCCATAACCAGGCTTAAAACCAGACTGGAAAGCATCTAAAAAGTCTGCCTCATCTAGGAAAACTTGAAAGTGTCTAACCACCATGCATTCAATCACCTTGTTCAAGAATGGAACATTTGAGTAGTAGATTATTATTGAGATCTCCTGAGTCAAGGGTCTTTAGAAGCAGATGCACCAGAGCTTGTTTCAAGGCTGTAATGACCCCCCCCCCTTTAAGGGAGCATTAACTAACTCTCAAACCCAGTCAGCCAGTCTCACCGAAGGGTTCAAGTAACCAGGAAAGGCAAGAAAATGAAATGGTTGGCTTCAAACCTCCACATCCTCAGACTGAATAACTTGAAAAATATTTTGTGCAATTGGACAAGTTGACACTCTAACACCATCCAACCTTGTCACTGTTAATGTAGACTCTAAGTAGGAATGGATGAGAAAGATGTTATCTACAAAGTGCTGAGCAAAAAACTAAGGGCCAAACAAGACAGGACAGTGCCCCCAAGTTCATCACAACTATGCCTTTTCCATTTTAGAAATGGAATTCCTTCTGTTTGCAAAATCTGTAGTGACCTGATCATGATCGAAATCATGGCACAGGGAGGAGGGTGTGTTCCTTCCCTGCCTGTGCCATTTTCAAGAGCCCAAACTCCTGGCCCTTGGGCTCTTGAAAACAGGAAAACAGCATGTGTGTGTGCATGGGCAAACAGAGGTCCACCTCCCCCTTTCTTCTGTCTCATTATATTTAGTTTGGCACCTTGCTTAGCAAGAAAAACAGTGAGTATAAACCTTTCCAGAACTGAAATTATTTGCTTTCCTTTGCCTGTTATATACAATGACTCCTGTTGCTTTGGTGCCCTGAGTGCACCAAAATGTAACCTTGATGCAGCCATTTCCAAAGAACAGAAACTTGAACCAGCAAGACCTCCCCTTGTCCTAACTGTCCAGGGCAGTGCTACTAGGAGATTTCCTGGTGAGCTCAATAGCCAACCCAGCCCTGTTGGTAGAGTTTTGAACTCAGGTATGACCAGCTAGTCACACTCCTCATTACACTACCACTTTCTTGCCCTCCATTGTCTCAGTTAAATTTAGACTGCAATTCTGCCACCCAGGGCTATATTGTTTTGGTGCTGCTACTGTGCAAAGTGTGATGTTCACTGATTTTATTATATCAATAATAAATGCAATGAATAATGCTATTGCATGATGTCAACAGTTAACATTTCTGCATGTGAGTTGAAATACCATTTGAGGCTCAGCAGTCGTCTTTCCACATGAGGTTGAGAGCGAGAGACCTGGCGTGCTTCCTTTCTCCATGTTGGTCTTTTGCTAAATCATTTGCTGTTTATAATGTTTCAGTTTGACACTGTTCCAAAGTCCTATATTTAGCTTCCAAAATTAACAGCCTAATTTTATTTAAATATTTACATACCCCATATATAATTGCAAAGCCTTTCTGAATAATTTATCTGCTTTAATAGCATCTTAAGAACGTTTCTGCTCTCTGCTGTGTGTGTTTTGTTGCTTTGCTGTTTGAACAGCAGCAAACTGCCAGATAAGAATCATACAAAATGGCCTTTTGAATTTAGTTGCTCTTTTTCTAGCACCCGCTTTAAAATTTCTATCCCAATATTCTCAACCACACTGTACAATACCCAGCAATCTTTGTGTCAGTAAATGTCAGCCATTTTCTCCCAAGCTTCCATTTTCCATTCTCAGTAAATATTCCCCTTCAGGGTTTATCCTCTTCCATTCATTATAAATCATGAAATAAGTATCCTGTGGTGTCATGTTAACTAAACGGTTATAGATGCATCACCAAGTGATATATGATTTATGAGAAGACATAGTCCCAATGGTAAATATCCTTTAAGCATGTCCTCATACCTGCTGCTTTACTATTGGCAAGACTAAGTATTCAAAAATTCATAAACATTGCAAACTCATAAAAGACAGCTTAAACTTTCAAATTTAAGTCCATAAATAACTAATTCCATAAATAATAATAACCAAGTTGTAATTTTTTACCAATTATTATTGGGCGAATGCTTTTTAAAAAAAATCACGTTCTAGGTTATTTCGGAGGCACAAGAGCCAGATATCGTGCAAGAATTTATGACACTGTCCCATCCACTACAATAACTTATTTTGATATATTTTACCACTTTTCCCCTGTGTTAGTTACACTTGGAAAAATCTACTCCTGCATGCAAAGTAGATAGGAAATGAGGCTTCTCATACAAGGAAAGTAATAGGATCAGAATAATAGACTACCTACCACTTGTTACAGATACATTAGTATTTTAATAGTTAATTCAGCACATCTTCTTTAGACATCATTTATTTGCAGCTTTTGAAATACATCTCTGCAGCAGTGTTTTGGCAGTCTGGCTTGATATTGGTAAGATTATTAAGGGAATCATACATTTGAAGTTAATCAATTCATATGTAGTGTTATTAACTATTAATTTGGTCAGGACTAAACTGATGAGACATCCTTTGAGTCATGGTGCAGCTCATATGTATCTAGTAGTTAAGTACTCTCTCTATATTAAAACTGAGATATATCAAGAAGATCCTTTCTAGAGCTAAAAAGCAGCCAGCCGAACAGTTGATGCAAAATACTATTCTGATGGATTTGTTCTCAAGAATAGTACTGCATAGACAACTGTATTGGACCTTAGTTCTGTTTGCCTGGCATCTTTCCTGATCATTATTCTAGCCAGAAAAAAAAGCTTTTCCTTTCTCCTTTTTCACTTGATCAGAACAAGGAAATAAAAGTTTCTTGTTCTGTAATCAGAAGCGACACAGCTCCTTAGCAAACTCATCGATGTGACATTTGGCCTACAAAAGTTGTGTGCTGAACTGGCAGTCTGAGAGCATTTCTCATTGTTCAACGGTGGGATGGTCACTTAATGACCAAATTAGAGCTCATTCAGCCAGAGCTGTGGAAACAACAGTAACAGCTTAAAATCCGGCCTCCATTTTAGATTTACAGAGCATCCGGATGGAGTTCATTATGGTGAATCACCCAGCAGGATCCCCTTGACAGCATATTAGGAAAACAGACTAAATTAGGGCTGGTTGGTTGTATGGATAAGCTTGTTCCCTACTCCAAATGTTAGCCCTCCCACCTCTCCACACACTTTTTCAAGCTGCCTCCTTTTTGATCCTGAGTACAGATGCTTCCTAGGGAGGTCTCTCTAGTGCTATTTGCTGCTGTGTTTGTATAACATCTGAAATATTTATGAAAGTTGAGACATTACATATTTCAGAGTAGGATTTCACAGCTGCACATTCTTGGTTGGCAAATTCTTCACCAAGAATAGAAAACTAATAAATGTTTAGGCTTCTAAAAATGGCTTGCCATGTGGGAATCTGTATCTGAGTTGCTGCAACTTGCCTGTCACTCACAAACCAACCAAACCTGACAGAGCGGCAGTAGCCATCCCTTCAGGTCTAACTCAGGGAGTCACAGTGTCACCATTTCATGGTGAGCAAGGAGAACTGCAGTTTCTTTAGAAGAAACTCAGTCTCTTAAAGAGGGTAAAAGTAAAAGAGGTTTTATCTTTTGTGCTGGACTGTATGTGAGAAATGCCGGAAAATGTTATAACTCCAATTCTGAAAGAAGAACATAAAACAGTGGTGCCCTACTGTTAGGATTCTGTGGTGACAAATTAGGATTATGTGACAAATTTTGTGTTCCTTGTCAGTTTTTCTGTTTTTTAAAACATGTTTTGCTTTAGCAAATTTTGGAATTGACCAATTTGTTTTAATGCATTTTTCCCATTTCTATTTTATCATTTATCACTAAGATGCCCCTTCCACCACCATTCATGGTGTCAGCAGATATTTGAATAAGAGTCATTGGAGCTTCTAGTATTATATGGTCCTTTGTTGGACTGGTGCTTGTCTCTCTTCCATTTATACAAACGTCTAGGACATATTGTTTCCAAGAGTGGGTTCTTTTTTACCTCTGTCCCCCTACAGTTTTTATTACAACATTTTCATATTTTAAGGTCTCAAGGTAAAGGTTTTCCTCACACTGTTCCTGCATACTGCTTCCCACAAATTCTAGCCCCTTTGCAAATACACTGCTGTGCTTTTGTTACGCTAGCTTAACAGTTAAAACATTTTAAAATGGTGATGGGGAATAACTCAGCTTGGCAGCAAGAGGTAGGCTAGAGGAGGGATCTTTAAAACAACTATACATAAAATGGCTTGAAACGTTCTACAGAGAATGCCAGGAGGCCAAAATGAAATTAAATATTTTATAGGTTTTTGGTAAAAACATTTATACATTGAGATTTGGAGAAGCTTACACACAGTTGCTAAGAGATAAAAGCAGGGAGGAAAAATAGGTTTGGTTGAAAGATTAGGAGGGGAGCAGTGGGGACTTATACATTACCTAGGTTCAGATGAGAGGTTCCTGTAGAAGGCAAGGATTTATATGACCAGCATATAAATCTAAGTGAAGGATGATATATTGTGACTCAAAACCAACTGGACACAAGAGAGGTTCAGGCTAGTAAAGAGCTGGAACGAGCCAGCGAGCTTGCTAGGAGCTAGTTAGCTAGCCCGCTAGTGCTAAGCTCTAGAGAAAGAGAGTGCGAGAGAGTGTGAGCTTGGAACTTGGGGGTGCACTGTAGTTTTATACCCCATAGCATACTCTGGGGCAGGAGCTGGGAGCTCTCTTCCTGGATTTCTTGGATTTCCATGCTGGGATTGCTGGGTTGAGCTAATTAGCAGCTTATCTATTGGTTTCTAAATATCGGGACAGTAGGACCAATTGTCTTGTGATTGAATCAGGGGTAGCCTTAAATGGCTTGGACAGAGTTACTTTTAGGAGTCTCTGTCCAGTATGTCATGTAGATTTGGCTGAAGTGTGGGTAGTCAGGGAAGTGAGATGCAATCCTTATGACAAGGAGTTTTTTAGATCCTTGGTATTGTAGAGACCTGGGCAGGGTGTGGTAATCAAGATATGTCCATGAGGTTTCCAGTCTCTTCTGACTGCATTAGCCCTTTCAGTGATTTAATTTTGCAAACAGGCCTTTTTGTATGCTTGGCCTGTTTCTGGTTTGGACACTCTGCTACTCACACATGGCTGCTGACATTTGCTAGTATGTATATGTATGAACAAGAAAAATCATATTAAATCCATTATTCCATAAAGCGGGATAGAAAGGGTAGGGCAACAACTTCTCATTTTTAATAGCACTGCCTGGTAACCATGGCTTGTCTCCCACTACTGCATCAGAAGAACTAGACTCAACATGTGACAAATCAGAAATTAAGATTTTTTTTCACTGTTACTTGTTGTTTTGGCAGTATGGGTAGGGTTGTCAGTTTCTGGGTAGAACCTGGAGATCTCCTAAAATTAAAACTTATATCTATACTACTGAGATCAGCTCTTCTGGTGAAAATGGCAACTTGAAACTATAAAGTGTCATATCCACACTGAGCATCCTTCCTTCCCCAGCTTCCCCTTCCCCTAGGACTGCCCTTCAAATCTCCAGGAATTTCTCAAGCCAGAGTTGGCAACCCTAGGTGTAGTGGTTAGGAGCCAATGTAGTGTAGAGGTTAAAAGCAGGTGGATTCTAATCTGGAGAACCAGGTTTGATTTCCAACTCCTCCACATGAGTGGGAGAGTCTTCTCTGGTGAACCAGATTTGTTTCCCCACTGCTACATTTCTACTGGGTGACCTTGGGCTAATTACAGTTCTTTGAAATTCTCTCAGCCCCACCTACCTCACAAGGTGTCTGTTGTGGGAAGAGGAAGGGAAAGGAGTTTGTAAGCCCCTTTGAGTCTCCTTACAGGAGAAAAAAGGGGGCATAAGTCCAAACTCTTCTGCTTCTTCTTCTAGGTATGAAGTATGAGTGACACCTTTCCTATTCTCCCTACAGTTGTCTCCAATACATGATTCTTGGTTTGATGGAACAATCATAACATGGTGAAATCATCTGTGTGAATGAGCCTTAGTTGCACAGTAGGGTCTCTAAAATTGCCCTTTGTTTAAAGTAGCATATAAATGTGTAAAAAATGTGTCCTTTGGGGCTAGGCCTGTGCATCTGGAAAAAGCCAAATGAAAAATAAAGCCCCTCCCAACCCAGTTTTTGCTGTTTGTTTTCTGCCAAAAAATTGTGGCAATTTAAGGGAGCACATCCTTTTTGGGGAGGCCGTGCTTGCGTGCCGGACCTCCCCATGGTTGGGGGCCTCCATAAGAAGCCTGGGGGTGGGGCGTGCTCCCTAATGCAAGCCACAGAGGCTTTTCAAGAGCTCGCTATCCCTGGCAGGAAGGGGTATCACCTAATGGGCATATGCTCAGGTGGCACCTAGTAACTTTCTGTCTTTATTCCTCAATAGGGATTGGGGATGGTGCCAGGTTCAGCAGGCTGGCTGCCCAGTGCTTAGGATGTGCCCCTTATGCTCGTCCAGCTTCTGTGTTGCTTAATAATAAAAGGGCTGCGGCCATATTTTATTCCAACAAAAAGTTGTGTTGTATTATTGGGACAAGGGAAGCTCTGCAGATCAGCACACAAAAAAGGAGGGAGGGGACTATTTGACGTACCTCACTGTCCCCTGACTCCACCCTCTAAATCTCCTGGAAATTCCCAGCCCATAGTTGGTAACCTTAGTGGAATGACATTACATCATGAATACCCTGACCATAAGAACCTAAAGGAACAGGGTTACTGCTTATAAACGTCTATATCTGTTCCCTGGATTCCCATACTGGTTTTATTATGTGTATCTGAGGAAATAAGGATCTATGTTTGCATGCTTCACTGGATGCACTGAATGTGAGACTGACCAGGACAGTTCAGAACCTCAGCTAATTCAGAATGTCACAGCCATATTAGTTACTGGTAGCAGCCACTTGAAGCATGGGATGTTGCAAGAACACTATTGAATATCAGGCCCTTTCCGCACTGTGGAAAGGGCGCCCCTGCACCGGCAGGAATCCTGCCAGTGGGGGGGTGGGGGCCGTTTGCACGGGAGCGTGCGAGCGGCCTCTTCAGAGGCTGGCATGGGAGAGGTGGCTCCACACGGAGCCGCCTCTTCCCTGTCCCCCCTACACTCACCTCGTCGTCCTGCGTCACCCTGTTGGACTACTAAGACCCACCCACGCTGCCCTCCGACCTCCAGGGGTTGGAAAACAGCGAGGGAGGGTCTCAGCAGTCTGGTAGAGTGATGCAGGATGACAAGGTGAGGGGGGGACGGGGAAAACAGCGTGTTCCCGGCTGTGTCGTTTGCACCGGGGCGGCGGGAACACGCTGTTTTTAAAAAACCTCCCTCCAGGAGGGAGGTTTTTTGGGGCGGTCTGACGCCGCTCTGGGGGAGGTGGAGGGAAGCCAGGTTGGCGCTGCTGCGTTTCAGCAGCACCGCCTGTGTGAACGGCGCCTTAGGGACGGCATTTTTGCCATCCCTAAGGCGTCATATTTGGGCCGTGCGGAAATGGCCTCAATTTGTTTCAGAACTGTTTGTTTCATTTTGTTATGCACTTGTGTTTATCGTTGAGGCATTTATTCTCAAGTGTGCTTGGCACCATTTAATTATAACTTTCCTATAACTTTGAATTTCATATTGTTTTTTTAACAATTACATATTGCTTATTTTAATTTTATGTTTCTCCCCCACTTTAAGAATATATATACAGTGAAAAGCAAGTTATTAATTCCTACATAACTGATAAAATGCTGTATTTTATTGATTTGTTTGTTAACTAGTGACTGTTGAGCCCATGAGATGAAAGTAGAAGGGGCTACTTTGATGACTTCATATGATAAGTGCATAAGCTGATATTCTAGCTCAGCAGAGCTTTATAAGGCTCTTCAGGTTTTTCTCTGACAGTGCAGGTGGCTTAAGCTTTCATTTTTGCACAACAGAGTTGCCATTCCTTAAAGCTTGTTCACTCAATTGGGCTAAATACACAAGAGATGAGTGATGGTGAGTCAGAAAAAGAAAAACTCTGAAGGACCAGCAGACCAAAATAAGCGTGCTTTCAAATCCTCGACATCTGGTACTTAAGATAAAATGGAAATATTTAAAACATGTTTGAAAGATGCTTGTTTCAGAAGTTTGATTCAAATAATTACATATTAGGAGCTACCCATATCATTCAAAAGCCATAAAGCACAGAACTCTCAGTGGAGCATCCAATTTGACAAAAATAAGATTCCATGAGATCATATTTAAATATGATGACTCATGTCAAAAGACTTTTCATGTGCTGAAGATTTTTCCCCCTTCAGTTCATATCAAGAAGGTTGTTCATATTAGTCAGCTGCTGTTCGCAAGAATAATAGTAGCACTGATTCACAAAACACAACACATTTTGACCTGATTTTCTTCTTTTTGCAGAAGCTTAATATTTCTTTGCACACATGCTGGGCTAAAATTAAAAGTTTAAAAGATCATCATAACACAATATATGTCAAATCCTAAAAGATAACTGGGGGAAAATATGTAAGGTATGGGAAGGTATTGGGGACTGGTTACTATCCTGTTCATTAGAAAACTTCCATAATTCTCCCATACCTATGCCTTCTCCAGAAGACATAATGTGGCTGCAAATGGAAGAAAGCCATGCCAGCCCCAGTGGCATAGCTGCTACGGACACATCTGGAGACAAACACCCCAGGCGCCCCTGTGGGAGTCATGTGGGGAGGCAGAAAAATCATCCGTATGCCTCTGGGCATACAGAGGACATCTTGCCCCTCCCTTTCATCATTCTATCCTACCTTCCACTGTTCCTTCATCTGTGTTCCTTCATCCGTACTGGCCACAGTCACTAACAGCTCGTATTCTCTCGCAGGCAAACCTTTTCCTTTTTGCTTCAGGCATGTTAGTGCCTGTTTCCTCTTCCTGGCCCCCTAATGCCAAGGGGGCCACCGTTAAAACTGTTGAGTTCCAGTTTGATTGTTGTTCTTATATATTAGTATGTTCAGACCATGCTACTGCTTCTCGGAGTCTCTGAATGGAGCACAAGGGGCAGTTCCACCCACCAGGAAGGGGGAAAAAGTCATTTCCTGCCTCCCTGATGGGACACTAGGAACCACCCACAAGATGTCTTCCATACGCCCAGAGGAGAAGGACCTTTCACAGGTAGGTACCAATGGTCGTTCTCCTTTTCTACTAAAAGGTCCACTTTCAACTTTTGGGGTGTGAGGCAAAATGGATTTGTTTTATTTTTCTATTTTCTTTACACTTGGTGCCTTATCAATAAAACAGAGAGCACAACAGATCCTGATGAGGACCCTTTCCCCCTGGATCCTATAGAATTTGCCATGGGTTAAACTTATATGGGTTGATGATAACAAGGAATTGGGGTAACAAATACACCTCAGTTTAGTAAGCCAGATGGCACAAGTCACCAGAGCAGAGAGGTGCTCCATGGTTAGAGCTCAGAGGTTACAAAATATGTTCCCTAAGAGGAGCAGACTTTGAAATAACAACCAGGCGGATGTAAACATTTCACTGTTTCTGTTGGTAAGAACAACACCCAAACATGGCAGAGAGTAAACTGGTTCTTCACTATTAAGCATGGTTTCCCTTTCACACAAGATGTGGAGTGCATTTCTCCTACACACTGTTGTCATGATTCCCCACTTTTTTAAAAAAAAAATTGGTGCTCAGGGTTAACAAAATACATTCTAAAAAGCATAGATTTGCACAGTGCTGCTTCAGAATAATGCAATACTTTCATCCTTTAGTAATGCTAAAATGCTGAAAGGTACTGAGTATCGTATTGTAGTTATCTACATTGAAAAGATGAATTGGCCATCTACAGATTGAGGAAAGCAAAGAGAGCAATTCAGAAATTTTTCAAATGCTAATTGAGAGAGCAGAGCAAAACATTTGGTGCACGTATTGTCATAATAAAGTAACAGTATTGACAGACACCTCATCCTTCCCTTGCCTAATAAAATTTTGTTGGTTTCACCAACGCAATTCACTGTGAAATCCAGAAGAAGGGTGCATTTTCTTTCATCCAAACACAAGGTAAACCATACCTTGTGGATACATGAAAAAGATCATCCCAACAATGGTCTGCTAGAAAAGATTTTTTCAAAGTTAACAAAGTAAAGTTTTAGCAGAACAAACTGGATTTTCACAATTGGTACAGGAATGGAGGATATTGTTGTATACAAACAAAAAAAGTTGCATGGCTGCAGCTGCTGAAAGAAAAAACCTCTCTCTGGAATGGGAACTTAGGCTGCTTCTGCACAACCAGAGCAGTGGGGTTGAAGTGGCATGATCCACAGAGGGATGAAAGCCAGGAGGAGGTAAGGAGGCATTTGGGGCCAGTGTGGGGATAACACCACCTTCCACCCACTGCTGTTCACATGGCAGCAGGTGGAAGACACCACTTTTGAAAAACCTCACTTGTTGAGCGAGGTTGAAAAGCGGCATTTTTGCCCCGCTTGAGAGGGATGAGCATGGTGCACCAGCTATGCAAATAGCGCCCCAGGGACGGTGTTTTTACTGTCCCTAGGACACTGTTTTCTGCCTGTGTGGAAACCGCCTCAGATAGGATAGACTGCAACATACTGGAATGTTGCATCATAGTATGTTGATTGTGTTCCTATACTGTGCCTTGCTATGCCTTAAACTCAAAGGACTTATTTTCATATATCTCCAAGGATAAGATTAAGAATCAACACTCACTCATCTCCTCCCCATTAATAGTAGGAAGGTAGCAATGAAAGAAAATGTCGTATTCAAATAAATGTGGGATCTCCTGATTCAGTTGTTATTTTTATCTTACATTATGGGGTGTGGGGTGGGGAATACATGATCATACCTCCTGGCACCTGCAATTCCAGGAACCAAAAATGAGTGCAAAAGACTTCCACTTTATTGGACAGATTCCTTCTTTAATAATTTGCCATAGTGTCCAGAAGAAGGGGTCACAACCCATGGTAGGATGCAAATAATTTAACAATCGGTTCCAGTGGTGGGACTCAAAAAATTTAACAACTGGTGGTTTACAAGCACCATTTTAACAACCAATTCTGCTGAAGTGGTGCGAACCTGCTGAATCCCGCCACTGGTCACAACCCAATAGCATACTTGCATGAAGGTAATACAAGTATTAAATAGCAAACCTTATGAAATCCCAAATGATAAAGAGACAGAAAATGTTAAAAGGCAAAATTGTATTGTCAGAACGTGTCTGCAATAAAAAACATTTTGGAATTTATGCAGCCAACCAAAGTACAAACATAAGTACAAGTACAAAAGTAACATGGCTACCATTCCTACACTTTTCTTAAAATTTAGTGGGATTATAACTCAAGAGAACATAGTACTTAGGGGTGCTGAGCAGAAAAGATTCTTTTATTAAACTTCTGATGCCGGCCTAATAAAATGTACTACTGATGAAAAAGATGAAAGGATGAAAGAGATTAGCACAGACTCCTAAAAATATAGGTTTGCGCCTGTAATGAGTCTAACTAACATTAAAGAACAGAACATATTACTCAGAACATAAGGAACAGATAATCTCTTAAATTATTAGCTTGGCATTTGTTAGAAAGGCTTTTCTCTTTCTTACCACCTATTTTCTTTATGGGTACCTTTCTCTCTTTCCTTCTTTTGCAGCATAAAATTATTATAAAGACAAAGGACAGAAAATAAAATTATTATCGATTACAAATGAAGTTTGAAATTGAAGTGGAAAGGGGAAGAAAAGGGGTAACATTTTAAGACATCTTATTTTAATGAGAGATTCTGCTTTATGGCATGGCTATAGAAGGTCTGCAGGGATCTGATGTCATGGTATTTATTATACATTATTATATACATCAGTGGCTCCCAACCTTTCACTCATGTACCCCTTGGCAGCCCATTTCCTAAAATTGTACCCCCATACTAGCAAACACATTAAATATTTTTTTTGCATACCCCCAAGCACTCTGGTGCATACCTCTGTAGGTATTTGTACCTAGCTTGGGAACTACTGATATACATAATGCAGAATTTCCACAATTTATTTCCATTGGATGTGATTACTTGAGACCACTGGACTAAGAGGTGGTGGTAATTTTTTAAAAAGGTGTCAGGCATGACTATGTGATGAAACTTTTGAAAAAAAAACCCAAGAAGTGATATCATGCCTCTCTGTGCTAAAATCATAAAGTTTTTGACAATTCTTAGAGGGGGCTGGAATCACTACTGTTTTTTTCCTTGAAAGTGACATCATTCTGTCACTGATGGCCACCTTCCCCATATCTCCCCACTAGCATCCTTATGGTTGCTAGTCCAGGCCTGGTAACCCAAACTCTACATTTTAAGTTGTTCCCTCTCTTCAGATATATTTGTTATTATTTGTTATTTCTATTTGTTATTTACTTCAGTTATACCCTGCCTTTCTCAACAATGGGAACTCAAAGTGGCTTATATTATTTTTCTCTCCTTTATTTTATTCTCACAACAACCTTGTGAAAAAAGTTAGTCTAAAATATGTAATTGGCCAAAGGTAGTTCAGTGAGCTTCCATGCAACGGTGAGGAACTGAACCTAGCTTCTTACATCCTAGTCTAATACACTAAGTAAGCACTACATCATGCTGTTTTTTGTGGGTTGACTGCTGTTGAACAGTACTAAGCAGTCAGGCATGAATAAGCAATACAAGTTGTGTGGTATCAACCAGTGGCGTACCATCCACAGGGATGGGGGACGCACTGGCAGAGGGGGTGCAAAATTGCCCCCCTCCTCCCCTGCCCCAACCCAGGGGTCATTTCACCCTCTGTCCTCATGGATGGTACACGGCGCCCATCCAAGCTGCCTCCTTCCCTCTCCAGGCCCTCGGGGGTGGGGCTCAGAGGCTGGGGCAGAGATGGCTTAGAGGGGCACTGCCACGACAGGTCATCTCCTGGGCTGCCCACAGCGGCACCCTGCCCCCGCCTCCCTGCAGACCAGCTTCTGCTCTCTGCAATATGTTGATATATATTGTCTGTTTTTCTGTTACATACATAATTTGTTGCACATGATTTTCAAAATGTCACAGAAATTGTTCCTACATTAACAAAAGCATTTTCCTTGTCTTTATTTTTCTAGCGGTTGCTATGTCTACTTTTTTGTTTCTTTCTAGTGAATTCAACAGAGATCTTAAGCATGACTCATTCAGCATTCTGAGAAGGTAGGTTAAATAACTAGAGAAAAACAGAACACGAATAAATAAAAATGCAGCCTTGAGATTAGTGTGCATATATGGGAGTTTTTAACTCATATTTGGGAGTTCTTCATTCAAGGAAATGTTCTGTAGACCTCCTTGAAATTATTTGACTGTATAATGAGCATTTAACCATTCTCAGGTAACACAGATAGGAATTACAATGCACATTTGTGTTCTCAATTATAAAAATAAGCCATTTTTTTTTTCCAGGAGTCTCTTTGTGTGTACCTTTAAAAAATGAAGAACTAGAGCTGATGCTATTTTGTTTCCATACTAACTAGGTCACTGCTCAGCTGCTTGTAACCTGTGTCTAAATTCCTTATTTCTTGGGAATGTCAAAGGAAAGCACTTCCATGTAGAAAATGTAAAACCTATGTTAGTGGTAATCTACATGTGGCTTCCACACTTATTCCTACAAGTCAACATGAATGGGTCTTAACTGTTTATCTTACAGGAGTATGAGAAATTTATGCCTCTTGAACAGGTTTAACTGATCTTTCTATCTTCTACATAATGAAGATTTTTTTTGATGGGGGGGGGGGACCGAGTTATTGGTCCCATGTTTTTCCTTGTGCCAGTGATGTGAAGAAATGCAGTATGCAAATATTTTAATACATAATAAGTGCAGCCAGGCATAATTCTTGCATTTTTTTTGCTTAAAAGTTGCATATCCACTTTGCCTATCTTTGTTCTTAGACCTCTTTTCCTTCTGTCTGCTCTTTCTAATTACTAAAAAAGAACAACGAATTAATCTGCAATATGCTTGTTTGACTTGTATGTGACATTCTTCTAAAATTGAGTCAGCCCCTTGCATTTCTTCTTCTCTTCCGCACACACAGAATAATGCATTTTCAAACCATTTTCACAACTGTTTGCAAGTGGATTTTGCTATTCCACACAGCTTCAAAGAGCATTGAAAGCAGTTTGAAAGTGCATTATTCTGCATGTGCGGAAGGAGCCAAGGAGATAGTGGTTAGCAAACAGATTGTGCAAACGGATTTGGATTGCCTGAGAAAAAATGAGGACTCCCTTATTCAAGTTCCTCAGAGAACCACAGCTAGGATAACTTCCTCCACAGTCTTACTGATTCGGTAAAGTTCAACAGAGGATTTCCAAATGATGGTATCAGGACTGGATTTGGGAGGGGAGGTTTGGTACCACAGCTTACAGGATCAGCAGGGGGAACTCAGGATGTGGCTAGCAACTGACCACACTGGGATTTATAAAATCATGTTGCACTATCTGTGTTTATCTGTGGAGATGGTCAGATGTGATATGAGTCATTGAAAGCCTATTCTGCACTTTGTACTCAGGTTGTTTTTGTTTTTGGCCATCAAATCACAGCAGAATTAAGTGAAACGGTGAGGGTTTCAAGGTAAAAGATGTTTAGAGGTGGTTTGCCATTGCCTGCCTTTGCATCACAACCCTGGTATTCCTTAGAGATCCCCCATCCAAATACTAGCCAGGGCAGACCTCAATTAGCTTTTGAGATCTGATGAGATCAGCCTAGCCTGGGGCTATCCAGGTCTGGTCTTGTACACAATTTACATTGGACATAATACTTTCTAAAGGGGGGACACAAACATTGTCCAGAGTCTAAAATACCTAAAGCTACTCCGTTTAGGATTGCACTGTCAGTATATTGCTAGAAGGGGAAAAAAATCACACAAGAGTAATTTCTATTTTTTAAAGTATATCTTAAAACATAAGATTCGACTGTGTAAGGTTTCTCTGTGTGCTTTAATACAGCTGTAAAAAACAAAAGGCATAGGGACTGAATTCCCAGCCCATTTTTAGAGGGCTTTTAGTGAATATGAACCAGAAACAAAATAAAACTGAACCCATACCCTAAGATCAGCTGACAACCACCTGAGAAGCAGAGGCACTTCTTCTTGTAGTAACAGTCACAAACATATCTTCTGAATATACAAACAAATGCTGTGGATGGATGATATTGTTTCTCAACTGTGCAGTATTGATTTTGCCACAAACCATAAAAACACAGAAGTAATATAAAAATAGGTTTGATAGCTTCTCTACTGCAGTTAATGCTGGGACTATAATACCAATCTATATTTTGTCTGGGGTTTACAGAACACCTGCTAACCTGGATATTTCACACCTGTTTCATGAATGAAATGTTAAATAATTGCCTTTGAAATGTAACTAGATTTATTTTATTGGGTAAGGCTATATTTGTATAGTGTTTTCATTCTCAGCACAATAAATTGGGAAAATTGTACACAAAAATAGGATCCCCAACTGCTTCAATACTATGCTATTGAACAAAGTTCAACTGCTTCAATACTATACTATTGAACAAAGTTAATAATAAATTAAAACATTTTTGGAAATGAAGATAATGCAATAGAATCTCACAATCAAATGTAAACAGCAAAATTATTCAGTTTCCAATTTATTTTGATTTTATCAAAAACTGGAAAAATATTATCTCATTCTGATCTAAAAGCAAAAATTAGTTCAGCTCACGTGTCATTTTTCCTTTTTTTGTTTTCAATTAGGTGTCTTCAAAGCTACAAAGACTCAATATGAGAATCAGCTGTGATACTCATATTGAGTCTTTGTCAGTTCAAAGACACCTCATTGAAAACAAAGAATAAAAGGGAAATTACACATTCACAGAATTAGCAGTGAAAACTAACTTTATTTGTGTATTTTACAAATGGAAATGGCAAGTGGATGAGGTGCAAGAAGAACAACCATCCATGTGAACCTTCTGCAAATGGTGGGCAGAACGGAGAAGCCTGAAGTGGCAGAAAATGGCAGCATGAGCTGCATAAAATAAAAGTGAGAGTTTGGGGTGGGTGGGAACAGACAAAATAACTTTTTTTCCTGGAATACTTTTTTTTCAACGTTATGTAGACAAAAACGGTAAAATGGTTCTTTTAAAAATGTCTGCAAGATGTTTTGTTTGTGTTATGTGGAATGGGCCATTATTATTTCCCAAAAAAAGGGTTTTTTTTCTATGTAGACTTGCCACATCAGTTCAATTTAGGCTTTGACTTGCTGGTGTTACTGTCTTGATCCAACCAAGACTGTTTCCAAAATTTACTCATTCACTGGAAACCTCC
The DNA here is from genome assembly GCF_021028975.2 of Sphaerodactylus townsendi. NCBI lineage: Eukaryota > Metazoa > Chordata > Lepidosauria > Squamata > Sphaerodactylidae > Sphaerodactylus > Sphaerodactylus townsendi. Next base: position 45,086,904 of record NC_059431.1, read on the forward strand.
CCTCTGTCACTGTGTTTGATTTTTTTTCCTGATTCTGAACTCTCTTTCACTTTCTTGTCCAGTTCAGTGGATCACTTCATTCCTCCAACCAGTTTCATCCCTTATTTCAAGTTTAGTGGGGGAAGAAAAATCACACTTTCTTCTGAGGTTTTTCCGTTTGCCCTATAACTAAAACATCTCCCCAAAGTTATTTTTTGCCTGCCTAGGTCTACACCTATCTTGTGATTTGTGGAATGCCAATTGGCACACATTTATGTATATTTTCTTTTGGATTATTGGTTGCCAAAATATTTGGATCCTTGGCTTAGGGATCAAACTTCAGGATCTGCATGAATCAGTAGTTACAATCACACAGGCCGTTTCCCCACTCCCTCGTTTTCATTACCTGAAGCTCGCTCCTCCGAAGCGGCGATCGCTGTGCCTTGACACGCCCCCCCTGCTCTCATGCATTAACGGAAGCAGGGTGCACAGGGCAGGGGAGAGGGCGTGTCCCCAGGCCCCGCAACGCAAGTCGGAGGGCCGAGAGAGCAGGTGAGTCGTCGATCACATGGCGCATACCAGCGGCGCCGTCTTCCTGGTTCTTTCTAGGACCATCCATGCGGACGGTCCCAGCGTCGTCGGGTCGGCGTCAGAAACGCCGACCCAAGCCCTTCCACCTCCGTGCGGAAAGGGCCCCAGTTTTCTCTCTCTTGTTCTGCTTTTTCCCCCTTGTTGAATGGCTTAACTTGCATAAAGTTGGATGCCCAGAACAAATGACTCTTGCAGTCAGTTTCTGGCATTGATTTTTGACAGTGAGTGCTTAATATTATTTTGAGCACTTGAGATTTTCTCATTCCCCAGCCCATTAACCTTAAACTTTATATTTGTTTTCACTGTATCCAGAGCTCAATGTTCCTTCTGAACTTGTAGAAGGGATTTGCTATGTATATTATTTGACTTCAATTAACCTAAAAACTTGTAACTCCGCTTCGGATTGCACTATTGGACAGTGATCTCTTACTGCCATTGTGTAGTCACTGCCTAAATGTGAAGGAATATTTGAGCTGGATATAGAATCTAAGCCAAAAACATCTTCAGTGTAGCTGCCAGAGGCAACAGAAGGAGGGTTTTCTTCTTTATGCTCAGGCTATTTCAGTATGGATTTGAGAAATGAGCCACACTCACATTCACATGCATCAAGGGCATGTGTGTCTTTTAACCATCATGAAGGATGATTCTTCTAAGGGAAGCTCTGGATGCTATGTATATGTGCAGAATGTTTGGGAAAATTGGGAAACATGAGAGATGTAGTTATCATGGTTTTGATCTAGGCATAGGACTTCAGAGTAACTTGAAGCCTTCAGTTCACTAATAGATTATTTGCAGCTGTTTTCCTTGATGATAATTGAAATATGACACTGATTATACATGATCAGCATTAAGTTTACCAATACTCCTGGAACATAAACACACCAGTGCAAATTCTGCACGAGCTACAGATTTCTGATGTGTTAACATGAGGAAGAAATTGCAGAGGAGGGGCCATGTTAGAAGGCAACTTACAAAATTTATTCCTAAATTTAGTTACCGTACTTTGGATGAAAACTCCATACATCTGATTAAGTGAGTTTGGAATAATGAGATCTTATGTGGAAATAAATTGTGCTAGGCTTTAAGGTACTATTGGACTCTTGTTTAATCTTGCATATATAGTGGTTTAGCTTAAGCAAGGTGGTGGGTCAATGCAACATTGCATAGTACATTCCACCAGGCCACAAGCAGTACACTTAAATCAGGGCTCTAAATAATCTTTCTACATACAGTTGAATGTCGTTTTAATAGCCCAAAATTGTCTAAAAGGCAATGAACCTTGCTTTCAGGAAAGTGAAGGAAGATATCCCTAGGCAGGACCAATGTTCAGACCTCTGCTTCTTATGATAATTTTAATTGTAAAATCTGTATGTATAATATTAATATGAAATGTGGGCTTAGACACTGCTGTAGTAACATAAATGCTGGAACACTGTATAGAACTTTTACACAAAGGGCAATGGTATACATTAAACATTCATACATATACTATGAATTTCATTTTGATAAAACAAGAAAGTATTAAGGGAGGCATTTTCAGGTCAGTGCATCCATTCTAGAATTAAAAGCTTTAGTAGAGCCCATGTAAAATATTGTCCCTAATGGAATGAAGGCTTTCCATTTATGACTATTTTTTGTACTTTTCTAAAATATGTATTGACCTGATATTGTATAATGTGATCCTTGTGATCTAGAATAAACATTGCATCTCAGTTTTAATCATATCTGATCATAAAATAGCACTGCTGATCTAATGTGATGAGTACAGAGCCCATGAAATGGCAGAGGTCCAATTTCTGGGACTTTCATTCTGAGGGCTGGCCTTTTATGTTGCCTCTGCAGCAATTAGACTGATGCAGTCCGCTTTGGCATACATTTGGCTTTTCATATCTTCTCCAGAAAGCTTTCAGATAGAATAGGGGCACATTGGACTTTTCGTACACTTCAGAATAGACACTTCTGAATGATGCCATCTGTAAGGGGAGGCAAATTATCGAAATAGGTTGGATCACAAGTTCAGTTTTCATTAAACAGCAGGTACGCTCATCAACAGAACAGAACTTTTCTACCTCCCCCTGCTGCTGCAGGTCTTTGAGCTTCTCAAAGGGTCCCCTGTTGCCAGGGCATTCATGGGCTGCAGGAAAAGGATGGAGGCAGAAAAGTTCTGTGCTGTTGACAGAAGTTTCTTCCATTAATGGAAATTTCACCTTGGATCCAAACTAGTGTTTAAACATCGACAGCAAAACTACTCAAATGCATCCTCTTCTTAACTTATACTGTAAGCTACTTGGAGTCAATGCCAGTTCATCCTGATCAAGCTCTCTCTCTCTCTAGGAATACATTGCAGGCTCTATAAACTCTCCAAAACTTCAGTATCCTTCTTTTGCTCCATCCAAACCTTGTGAAGAGGCTGGGTAGCATGAGGCCCTTCCTCTCCAACTGAACAGAGAGAAGAAGGCACTACAGCACAGGTGTCAAACTTGAGGCCCTCCAGATGTTATGGACTGCAGTTTTCATCATCCCCTGCCAGCATGATGCTGGCAGGGGATGTTGGGCATTGTAGTCCATAATATCTGGAGGGCCGCGAGTTTGACACCTATGCACTACAGGGTTCTCCAGAAAGCAGGAAGTATAAAGTACATTTTAGGGAATTTTTTAAATTTTTTAACATCTTGAATTACATGCCCAACTGGGGAACTTTTCCTCTAGATGCAAATAAGGTGATAGTTGTTCTCTGCAGACTCATGTTAACTAGAAAAAGTCATCAACAATGCTTCAACGTCTTTGCAATCAACCATGTGTTAAGTCAGCTGTACAGTAGGCACTATTCGAATTTGTTTCCAGCATGTAAAATAATAAAGGATATAACCATTTAGTTGCTTAACTTTCACAAAGAGCAATCATTGATTTCTACAAAAGATTCAACTTTCTCCAGTGAGCAATAATCTTAGATAAAGCATCTCTGCAATGTGAAAGTTCCAGGCCTTTAAAATCCTCAGACAGATGGCTGACATATGGAACAGAGAGCCTGTGGATTGTACTCAAGTAGTCCACAAGTGGGCTACAGAGTACTTTGCAGCTATAGTGGAATTTTGGCCAGTTCACTATCAAACTAACAAGTACAAAAGTCCTATGGATTCTATGAGAAACATAAAGAGGGCCTTGGATTAAAAACCTGAAGGAAAGGTAGCATTGTCTTTAAAATCAAAGGTGAAATCATTGGAAGAAAGAAAAAAAAAGTCAGTTTCCTTCTCATAACACTATAGTTTTCTGTACAGTTGCTTTGGCTTCTTAACTACAGGAGTGCTGCTTTTAACCTCCCAACAGCTACTGTTTCCTTCAATCCAGACCCTTTCAAATTTGTATCCACTTACCTATCTATCTCCCTGCCTACTTACCTACAGAACTAGACAAAAGTTACATTACAAAGCAAGGCAACTAAGGGCATGGGTATTACACAACTAATATGGTGATTAATTTTTTTAATTCAAATTCCATCCATGCTGCAGTTCTACTACACAACAAATATATTATAGAGCCAGTAAATTTAGTAAGAACTCTAGATTATGGTACAATTCTGTGAGTACCAGCAAAGAAGTAATTTGGGTGAGATGCAATGGTTACATGCCATTACTGTGTTGATGAACCATACTGAAAGCAATGATGTAGACTGATGCTACATGAATAACATCCACTATGTCCATATCTTGCAAACTAGTACTGTGTCTTATAAATATGACTATTATTACATCATATAAATGAGTGGACATGTGTTGGATCAGGACATGCCTAAGATGATTCAATTGTGTAACATTTTGGCTGCCATATATCTGTGATAATTTGGAATCCTTGTGGGTGAACTGGTCAATGCTCTCAATTGAAATACTTACGTCAACACTTTATGTTACAATCTATGGCCGTTTCCACACGGGCGGAATATGGCAGCCTGGGGATGGCAAAAAACGTACCGGGCCCCCCAGGCCGGGCATTTTGCGGTATTTGTGGGTGCAGCTGCTTCAACAGCCACGTTGCTCCTCAATACGCTGCTCCAACTCCAGCGCCGAAATGGGCATTTTCAGAGTGTGCTGTGAAGCGCACTTTTCTGAAAACGCTGGCTGGAAGCTGCTGCCGTGTGAACAGCAGCGGCTTCCCGGCGTTTCCCCCCCCCCACTCCCTGCCTTCACTCACCTGCTCTCCGGCCCTCCGGTGTGTTGCCGGGGCCTGGGGACACGCCCCCCTGCTCTGCGACACGGAAGCAGGTGCGCAGGGCAGGGGAGGCCCCGAGAGCAGGTGCGGATGGTCCCAGCGTCGTCGGGTCGGCGTCAGAAATGCCGACCCAAGCCCTTCCGCCTCCGTGCGGAAAGGGCTCTTCAAAAGGAAATGATAGAACAGTATTTGGTTGAAGGTTGTTAATAACCTTACCTTTATTGCAGTTTTGGAATGGGCATGGTGCTTTCTGCAACTTTTTGTCTCCCTTTGGTAATTTTTTGTAGGGTAGGGGCTATTTTTTGGCGGTAGGGGCTATTGTCCCTCTTTTAATCAGTTAGTATGCACTCTCTTGAAATTCATTCTGGTAACCAGTCTCCTCTATAGTCATTAAATGGGCAACAGCTATACCTGATATTAAGCTTTGTTTCAGTCACCTCCTTTTAATTTAAAATTATCCCTTCTTTTTTCTTAGTAATGGAGACTGTCTCAAATCTGACTGACTGAGTGATGACATCATTAAAAAGAAAAGTCTTATTCTGAACACAGATCATGGTATCTGGTACAGCCAACCAGGACAGAAAACACCAGAAAACTAGTGCAAGGGTTTCAGGGAACATTTTTGGATACTTTCTTATCACTGTTTCAGGCAGAAAACATTCAGCCCAAAATATCTCATGCAGACCTGTTTAAAGCAGTGGGGTAGTTCTAAACATAGAATTAGGTTGAACCAAATATTTCATGTTCAACAAATGTTGCCTTGTATGATAGATTTGTTCTGGGTACAAAATCATCTCTGATTACTGAAGCTTCAAAGGAGAAGTTCTCCTGGGCATTTTACCAAATGAAATGGCCAAATGAACCAAAGGAAATGGCTGAAAAATCCATTGAAACATCTAAAAGACCCGATGAAGCATACAAATTCTGAGTATCTAATATAATCATGTGGGGAGTTCATATGATGTCATGTTACACTTCACTAGAAAATGAATCAAGGTAATTGAAACAAAATGAATCAAAGATAACTTAAGAGAGAAAGAGATACAATTGAGAAGATTTGTCAAATAATTTAATAATGTGACCATCAATTGCAAATTTAAAAAGCAGAATAACTAAATAGCCTGTGGGACCACATAAAATCAGATAATTAGAAGTATGGATACATGGGAGTTATATTTATATAAGGTGCAGAGACTGAATTTGGAAATTTACAGTGCCATGCTTACACCCTTCCAAGCTCATTAATTTCAAAGAACTTAGAATAGTATAACTCTACTTAGGATATTTTCAGAGGAACCTAAGAGACCAACAAGATTTTTGGGTAGAAGTGTTAAAGAATCAAAGCTCTCTGCCAGATAATTTTTTTTGGTCTTTAAGGTGCTACTGATTTGAATCCAGTTGATTTACTTAGAATGGCTTCGTTAGAATCTGTCCCCTGTAGTGGAAGTCTTACAGTGCATTCCTCGGACTACTCTGTGACTAGAAACGAAAACATTAGCGAAACAGTTGACAATTGAAGTGTACCAAATAATCACACTCTTAATATGTTTTCTCTTGTTTATGGCACCAATGATCTCTTTTTCTGTAAACAAATTTTCATTGGCTAATTCTTCAAAGTATCTAAATTAGTTGGTATCCCAAATTATTTTTTAAGATTTTTTTAAATTGGGGTTGTATATTTGGTATGCAAAGAGCCAGCATGATGTAGTAGTTAAGGTATTGGATTAGGACCTAGGGAAACTCAGGTTGAATCCACACTCATGCCATAGAAGCTTACTGAGTGACTATGGGCTAGTCACATACTCTCTGCCCTGACCCTGGCTAGCATTTGGATGGGAGAACTCCAAGAAATAGCATGGTGACACGGAGGCAAGCAATGACAAACCATCTCCAAATATCTCTTGCCTTGAAAGCCCTACAGGGTTTTCATAAGTTGTAAAAATGAACAGGTTGTATGATTTAAATTGGTTTTTATTAAAGAATAAAATAATAAAACTAGAAATATATTTTAAGCAATGAACATATACAAACAAGGCATACAAGAGCTGCCTAAGAGAAAAGGGAGGATGTTGGATCAGGTTTCAGGGATGTGTGATAGTTGCCAGTCTTGAAGGGATGTCTAGAGAAATCAGCGCTTAAAAGAAAAATGACCAATGCTTTCAGGAGTGAAAAGTGTGGGGTGTATGCACAAATCGAACACAAACACACACTATGAATGACCAAAGAACCAATATTTATATCCAGAAGGATTCTGGAGTGTCATGAAATAGGCTGGCAGAAATGCCCGAGACAAATAATTGATTCCCCCCCCCCCCCCAGGGTTCAAACAAAAGTATAGAAGAGGCTGGATGAGTCGTCAGGACCCAACTGAATGCCTGGACTATTCTGTTGACTACTGATTGATTGCTGGGATGGCTGCAGATAAAATATGTAATTGTCTGCTTGTAACACTGATTAAATCACCTCAGGGTGACACAGTGAGCATTAGTTAGCTCCATTATCCTGCCAGGCACACCTTAGGCCAAGGAAAAAGTTCAGCTACCAACCTCCTTCCTGCTCAAGCTTGACATACAAGGTGGATCCCAAACTCTCTGTGGGCATTTTGAAGACAGTAGTGCCTAGCTCTGATGCCTAGCTCTAATGCCAGTCTTTGGCCTCCATGCCTTTATGACACCCCATTGCAGGAGGAGAGATCAACCACTTATAAAATCAGCTGTGACGTGATGGCAAAAAATGGCATGAACAGTTCTACAATTTGTAAATCAAAATTAAAGAGAATCCAAAATGAAAAAAAGATTGAGTGCAAGAAAATGGCATCCCCAGGTGAGATAGTACTCAGTCGACTACTGGGGAAGAGCACAGGAAAAATAAAAGTAGTGGTATTTTGAACAATGCAACTGGATTAAAACTGAAAGGATATTAAGTTGTTGATGTCAATTAATGCAAAAGAGAAGTCCAAAGGAATTTGACACTAATACTACAAACATGCAACATGAAAACTATGAGTCCAAGTAAGCATGAAATTGTAAAACAAGAAATGGAACACTTAAATGTTACAATCTGGGAGTGAGCGATCTAAAGTGGACTGGATTTTCAGAAAGAAAATTACAAAGTGTTTTACTTGGAAAATGAGTCAAGATATAGCACAAGTGGTCAGTATTTATAATGTGAAGTCTAACTGAATAATATGCAACAGACTTTATGGAAAGCCTATATACATAACCATCATTCAAGTTTATGCCCTGGCTTCAGATGCTGATGAGGAACAAATTAAAAGCTTTTATGCAAGTGTCCCAGAAGAAATTGATCACACATCTAAACAAGATGTGCCGATAATCATAGGTGACAGGAACACAAGTAGAATCAAAGTAGAATCAACTGTTGTCAGAAAATTTGGGTTAGCATGAAATGAAGTAGGAGAGCAACTCATAGAATTTTGTGAAGACAATAATTTGTTCATTGCAAACACATTTGTATATATGGACATCACTGGCTAGCCAATACAGGAATAAAAATAGTGAAAACAGTTGGAAAGAACATTGATTTTAAAATGGTATAGAACTCCCAAACAACTTGCATATATGGTTAAGGGTTTATCCCCAAAATGTTGGCACTGTGGGGACCAAGAAGCACATTATAGCCATATGTGGATTGAATTCAAAGAAGTAAAAAGATTCTGGGAAAAAGCATTGCTATGGATAGAGAAATTGGTGAAAAATAAAGTAGAATTAAGAAATGATCTATTATTTATGGGAATAATTGATGATGAAAAAATAGATATACAATATAGGAATATGTATAAAACGTTGATTAGAGCAATACATGCAGTGATAGCATGTGGATGGAAAGATAAGAAAAAATGGACAATTCAGAAATGGTTGGAATATATATGGGAACAAGTGAAATTAGACATTTTAGAAATATTATCAAAGAATAACACATGGCAAGAAAAACAGAATGAAATAATGAAGATATGGACAAGTTATGAGAATTGGATGAAGGAGACGGGAGTCAAAGAAGACATATGGATAAGAAGACAACAACGAATGAACTTACTGCTGTTTGGTTAAAGAAAAGTAAAACATAATATTAGGGAAGGGTGGGAGGAAAAAAAGGGAAAATGTATTGTTTGGAAATTATATCAGAAAGATGTAAATAGAATGATTATTTCAAACTATACAATAAAATATTTTTTAAAAAAGGAATAAAAACAGTTACATAATTGGAAGCAGATGAGGGAGAAGCTCTATCCTGTCAGCTAAAATCAGTCTAGGAACTGATTGAGGTACAGATCAGGAATTGTCAATATTGAAAATTAGAATAAAGGTTAAAAAAACTAAAACATCCATATTGCCAAAATACAATCTAAACAATATTCCTGAAGAGTTTCAAACAGATTTGCTGTTACTAGTGGCCCAACCCGTGTGTGTGTGTGTGGGGGGGGGGGATCAGCCGCCAGTTATGGCACAGGCCCATGCCAAATCATTTGCCCCCTCTACCTGCTGGCGGAGATGCCAGCATCCGAGTTCCCCACAGCTTCAGGGGGTGGGCAACAGCATTCCTGGGAGGTGGAGCTAGCTGTAATCTGCTTCCATTCCTGTTTTTTTAGCTGGGAATGGCAGGGCAAAAAAGGATGGCATAACTCTGTTCAGCCCTATGAAGGGCTTTCAGGCAACTACGTTTTTTTTCTTTTATGCTGCACCCCTGCACCTCCTGAAAACCCTCTGGAGGTGGCACAATGGCGCAGCGACAGAGCAATCCCTGGTGGCCTCTGGATTGGGCTGTAAGTTAAAGAGAATGGGAACTGGAAGACATATGGATTAAAACAATAGATATCATTAAGGAATGCACAAATACTTTCTATAGAAATACTGTATATACTTGAGTATAAGTCGACTTTTTCAGCACATTTTTAATGCTGAAAAAGCCCCCCCTCGGCTTATACTGAGTATATATGGTCATTCCAAGATGGCCACCGGAGCTGTGGCACACCAAGAAAGGAGATCACACCAGCTGTGGCAGAAGCATTTTGCTTGCATCCAACTTTGAGTATTAAATTCACCATTCCCTTCTGCGTTTTTATGTAAAGCTAGGCTTGTAAATCCTCCAGCTTTGATAAAACCACAGTCTTTGCAATTAGAGTTGTTCCATTGGCTCTAAATGCTGTGTTAGGTATTACTCTGTGCCCTTGAAATTTGTGTTCTGACAGGCATGGCATCCTCTTGGAGAGAGATTCCATTGCACTTGTAGCATTTAAGGACTACAAAATGCAAGTCATGATTTGTTACTAGTAACTCAGGTCAAGCTTTCGAGTTTCTTGTGCAAATTCCTTTCTGTAAAAGTAGTGTACAAATTCAAAGCTGAAAAGAGAGGGTCTTACATACATGTTCATAAGGACAGAAAATACCTTCTGTGCTATTTTAAAGCAAGTGGTGGTAGAGACACTGTGGTAGATCTCTCCTAATGGCTAAATCTCAATACCTTTGAATAAAAATACACATGTCCCTCGAACATGCAAGGATAAAAAAGTGTACACTCGTTCACAAGGTGGTGCTAGCAAACAGTATCTGCTTCCTTTAAAAACTGCCTTGCTTAATGACATTTTAAAAATTCTAGTGAGCCATTTTTGAGGGAGCCCTTGTGGGTACTCACAGTCTTTGGCATGAAGCAGCCAGGCAGTCTCCCTTCTTGCCTTCATCCTGTTTGTCCTCTGATCATGAAGATTGCTTTTAGTCAACTTTTCTTACAACCAGTGAGATACCTTCATGAATTTTATTGGTATCTATTTTATTTTTGAAATTTACTAGTAGCTGCTGCACTTCCCATCCTAGACTTATACTTGAGTCAATAAGTTTTCCAGTTTTTTTGGTAAACTTAGGTGCCTTGACTTATATTCAGGTCAACTTATACTCAAGTATATATGGTACATGAATTGCCATTTTGGCCCCCAGTTTCATCTTCCGAAATACGTAAACTAATTAGCTCACTGAAATGCAGGAAGGCCCCTGATTCTGATTTAATATATCTGGATCACTTTAAAAAGCACATAGAATGGTAGACTCCCATTCTTTTGGCACTGTTCACTGCTATTGATAGAACTGGTGTAATCCTTAAAGATTGGGGCACAGCAACTGTTGTCCCAATTTATAAAAAGGGGAATAAAAATCTTCAATCAAATTATAAACTAATAAACTTACTAAGTGCAGGGAGCAAGTTATACGCAAGGTGTTTGCAGTGGAAACTGCGTGGATGACTCAAGAAGGTGTCATAGAAGAAAAGTAAGCTGGGTTTAGAGAAGGCCAAAGTTGTCTTGATCATTGTATGATTTTAAATCATTTGATGGCCAAATATGGTAAGGTAAAAAGTACATCCTTATATTTAGCCTTCACCAATCTTAAATCGGCCTTCGATATGATTTCCAGGGTCAAACTCTGGAACAAATTTGCTGTGACCAACATTGATAGGAGACTCTTATTTTTAATAAGAGCACTGTGTGGGAATACTTACATTAAGGTGAGATGCAATCCTCAAGGGCACCTAACTGAGACCATAGGAACTAAAAAAAAGGAGTCAAACAAGGGTGCATCTTAGCTCCTTTATTATTTAATTTTTACATCAATGACTTGATATCTCATATGCGGAGACCAGAATTCCACTCTCCCAAATTAGCTAACCTCCATATCTCTACATTATTATATGCTGACGATACAGTATTACTAGCGCACACTTCCATCAAATTAAGACGAGCCTTAACTGTATTTGCAGATTACTGCCAAAAGAATAACTTAGAAATTAACTATGGAGAAACTAAAATTATGGTTTACGGCAGAGGTAAGGTAATGTGGCAGTGGCGAATAAATTCAGTTAGTGTGGAACACGTTCGCTTCTATAGATATTTGGGTGTTGATTTCCAGGATAATGGTCGGAAGAATCTGCATTTAACAAAAGCATCTGCAAGGGCAGAGATGAGCGCAAATGCTATCAAGAGATTTTACTGGAGGAAGGGCGCTCATAACATTGAAGCTGTTTTAAGATTGTACAAAGCCAAAGCTTTAGGGCAAATTTTTTATGGCACGCTATTATGTATTGGGTGTAATAAATTAATAGCAGAAAGGGTCCAAGCAAAAATTTTAAGAGCCATCTTCCAGGCTCCATTATGTATTTCAAGTGCTGGTATTAGACTTGAGATTGGGATTGTCATGGTTGAAACTAGGATATGGCTGGTAGCCTTTTTGCATTGGCTCAGATTTTTTGATTTGTTTTAAGGTCTTCTTTATCTTATTAGCAAGGATCCATTTATTTCACCGTGGTGCAAGGCTATAGAATCTAAGCAGAGATCCTATAGTCTATCCATTGAGGAATTGATGATGACAGAATATACTCAGGCCAGAACAATAATTAAACAAAGATTACTGGATATTGAAACGAGTCATGACATAAATAGAATTAAGAATTTTCTATTTGACATGCATATCTTGAATGAAATAACACTGATGCCTTATATAAAACAACTAGATATATGTAACCTGTGAAGAAGTTTTATGCTAATTAGACATAAGTCCTTGCCCACAGTGGTCTTAATTGGCAAATATTTTTGTTTGCAAGAATTTGGAACAGGAAAGAAACAATTTAATTAATCTGGTACTATGTAAATATCCAGAGAGGGGTAGAAAAACCCTTATTTCAGTATTAGTCACTGGAATGGATATTGGGGTAATGTTGAAGGTTGCTAAATCCTCCTGAAGTATTTGTAAAAGGAACAAGAGATGATTCTCATAAAAATGACTTTAGCTTAATTAAATTATTTTTTCAATAGTTTTTATAAAGATAAGATTTTGTTATATTTTGCACTATGAACTGATGTTTTTTATGGTTTTGCATAGGTTCATTTTAGTCTTAACCAGTCTGGACACCATAGTATTTGGTAGGTTATATATTTTGTTAATTATCTTCAACTAACCATAAAAGGGGGGGGGCTCTAATAAAATAGCAGCATCAGGCAAATATAAAAGAACCATTTCATCCTCATAGCTTCCTGAAATAAGTATACAACCTGCTGTTGACAGATGGAGAAATACAAAGGGGCCAGATGAAATTCCTGAAAGAAAGTTTTCAATATATATGAGTGTTGAATATGATTTTTGCATTCAGATAACTGATCAGCTTGGTGGATTCTGCATAGCAGATGGGAGCAGCGGCATTCCACCAGCATATATGATGCCGATGGAGCCCAGGGACTGTTCGCAAGCTGAGGTTTGAGTGGCCCCAGAGTGGCCACTGCCTACTGAGGAGCCTTGGCGCCTCCATTTCCTTTCCCCACACTCACCTTCTCTCCTTGCTGAGCTCTGCAGCGACGGGGAGCCACACCCACACTGCCCTTCGACTCCTGGGGGTCACATGGCATCGTGGAAGTGCCTCCCCATTGCTGCAGACCTTGGCAAATGGAGGAGCCAAAAAGCAACCCTGAAAAGCAGCACCGAAATGGCGCCAGCAGGGAAATGTTGTTTCCCAAGTGCCTCGCTCATTGAGTAATGCAGGGAAACAGTGTTTCCCCCAGAAAAGCATGGTGCTGCCTCGATTCAGAGGGGGAGGCCATGCAAACAGTGCTGCTGAAACGGTGTTTTTACCGTTCCAAGGGTTCTGTTTTTCACCCATTTGGAATCTGTCTTATGTTTTGTATTGAGAGGAGGAGACCCTGTGCTTGGGAGAATAGAATGGCAAGCTCAGAGGAGCCACTGCTTATACAGAATCAGATCAGATCCCTTTCCAAGGCAGTGAACTAGCAATGCAATTGATATAGGTCGATTTCCCACTTTGATTGAAAGCGGAGGCAGACAGTGCTCGTAAGAAATGGGTATTCTTAATGCCTTCCCACCGCAGTCAGCAAGCTCAGAGGACTCACCTTTTTTTATGCAGCACACCCCATAGCCCCTCATTCCATGGCGATTGGCAGGGCGGTGCTCCACCCAATTGGTTGGTGTGCTGCCTTGGGGGCTGAACTTCTATGCGTGTGTGTATACACACATGTGAAATATATACCAATGCAGAAATACACAATGCAGAAATACACAATGCAGAAATACACAATGAAACTAGGTGTGTATTTAAACTTATTTTGAACTATAATTGCATATAAGTTCCTTCACTCTAGGTTACGGGTTTACACAGATTTTCCCAACTTCAGAATTCTCCCTCATGTCGCACCACTTAGATCGACTCCCCCCTCCCCACCGCCCCATCTCTGCAAAACACAAACTTTGGCAGCCCAAGGACTGTTTGAACCTTTCGTGGGGCTCCTAGGAAAGGCTCCGTGGACAAGGGTGGGCTGGAGAGGGGCTGGTGCCCAGTACCTGCTCCCCGTCATCCCCCGCGACTCTCAGCAGGGGATGCCCCAAGCCTTTCAGGAGGCCCTGTGGTGGCGCCTCCCTCTTCCTCCCTCCCTTCTCTCTGTCCGCTGGTGCCAGTAGTGTAGCAGACTTGGACGACTTTTCCTGCAGTGTCAGTGCGGTGTTGCAAGGAGCCTCCCTGAAGACCTCCCCCGCCACCCCAGTGGTGTAAAGGATAATTATAGTGCAAGCCAATGAGCAGAGCAGAGACTGCTTTCCTCCCAGCCTCAGCTGTACTTGAAGACTGCTGGGTGGCAGGATGGTGACCGTGCCCTGATTGGCCGGAAGGGCCCACATCACTATCTGCGGGAAACAAAAACCTGTAGTCATCCCTGGGCCTTCCCCACCCCGTGCTCTGTGCGGGGTTTTCCAAAAGGTGCCCTTCCATGCAGGAGCAGAAAAGACGTGCGCTGAGGGGCCAGAAGAGCAGCAGAATAGGGGGGGGGCTGCGTTGTCGCCAGTGGTGCAGTGGGTAGTGCACCGCAACTCTGGGTTACTTGCTGTGAGTACCCCGCACCAAACGGTGAGTGGGGAAATGGCCATAAACATTTTGGAAAATCAGAATGATCAGTCATGGTGGCCCGATCTGTGTGTATCTTTGCAAACTGGTGAATATTTCCATCCTTTAGGTATTTGCTGAGGGCACACTAATATATGAAATAGGGAATTCCTCTGAGCTTCTTTTAAAAACAAACAGGCAGATAGGTTCAGACTTGGACAGTTATAGCATGAGGAAATGCCTTCCCCTTGAACACTTTTCACTTGTCTCAGGGAATGGCTGCTACTGGGCAAATGTAAATAATGGCCTGCATTCACATCCCCATCATAATGTGTTTTGTAGAAACAGAGTGGTAAAGTGTTTTTGTATCCTGAATAACTTACTTTCAATCCACTTTCAATGGACTTTAACGATCACTTGCAAGCATATTTTGCCATTCACACAGTAAAATCGAGCAGCAAAGTGCATTGAAAATGGATTGAAAGTGCATTACTTGGCAGCAGATGCATTGTAGTATGAGATTGCTTCAAAAGATGCTCCTGCCAACCAAAAGTATGCATCCAATAAACCTAATTAAAAGAATGGTAGTGTAGTTAAAGGGTAATTCAAAGGTTCTAATTAATTCGCAGTAAATTATTTTGTTTAGTTACTGGAAAAAATCTATCCTGTTTTCCCTCCTAATCCAGATCTCTAGTGTGCATAACAATAATTTGAAACCCATATGTATTATTTATGTATATGTAAAACAGACTAGAAGGCCAAGAATTACTATTGTGATATACATCAGTGAGGAAAGTTACAGGCAGGAGAGAGTTCACTGACTATTTAATTTGTCTTTGACAGACATTGTTATAGAATTCATAGGCAAAACCTTGCCCTAGCTCCACTAATATTTTAATTGATTCCTCATTCTCAGAGATGTGTTGTAATCACTAATCTTCCTAATGTATTAGCCCCACTAAGCCTTATTCACCCTCATTTAATCATAAAGGGAGGATGAAATCAGCCATCATTCCCCAAAGTAAAAGTCAGAACTCTGCACTTGGATGCAGCGTAAGAGTTGCATCTACTGCTCAACGTCTGGCCCAAGAGGACATTTTCCCCTCTCAGGCCCAAACCATAACACTGATAATTAATTATAATCCCAAAGCCAGAACTTTTTTATGATTAAATGCATGGAAGCTGTGCAGAGATATATAGTCATATATGGAAGTTGCAATTTATTGCATGGTGATGTGCATTCAAAGCTCCCCTAAAACTTATTCTGTTTTGTTATGGGTCCATGAGTTGACTCTACTGTGCATTCTATTCAGCCTACTTAGTCTTTTGCCTTGGAGATTTCAGTAATTAATTTTGGAGTTAGCACACTCACACATTGCATTGCCATGTTCCCCCAGGCACCAGAGCGGGATGGGGAATAGGATTGTTAGCAACATGTTGAGAAACTCCTAGAAATTTGGGGATGGGATTAGAGTTAGGGGAGGACAGGGATCTCAGTGGAGTGCAAGGGGCAGCCTTATAGTCAGTGGTGGGATTCTAAAAATTTAGCAACCAGTTTGCCCCCCTTCCCTCCTCCTGCCACGCCCCACTTTCCTCAGCTGGCAGAGGAGGGTGGTGGTAGTCTCGAGCAGCCCGGGGGGGGGCCTGGCCAATGGGCAGCGGGGAGCCTGCCATGGGCTGCCCCTTGGCCCAGCCACCCCAGGCTGCTCCAGCTGAAGGGCCAGGCCGAGGGGATGGGGCTTCAACAAGGGTTGTGGAGCTCGCCGTACCTGGCCTTTGTTCAAGCCACCTCCTGCACTTCCCAGGCCCTAGAGTGCAGGAAGCAGCTTGAATGAAGTCCAGGAGCGGCGGGCACCATGGGGCTTGTCTGAACACCATCCCCCCAGCTTTCATTCAGGCTGCCTCCTGCACCTACCAGGCCACAGGAAGTCCAGGAGGCGGCTTGAACATAGGCTGGGTGCAACGGGCGCCATGGGGTTTGCCCAAGCCCTATCCCCTCAGCTTTCATTCAGGCCACCACCTGCACTTTCCAGGCCCTGGGAAGGGCAGGAAGTGGCTTGAACTGGGGCTGGGTGCAGCAGGTGCTGTGAGGCTTGCCTGAGCACTGTCTCCCCCAGCTTTCATTCAGGCCACATCCTGCACTTCCCAAGCCCCAGGAAGCGCAGGAGGCGGCTTGAATGGAGGCTGTGTTCGGTGGGCACTATGGGCCTTGCCTGAGCCCCATCCCCCCAGCTTTCATTCAGTGTGCCTCCTGCGCTTCCCAGGGCCTAGGAAGTGCAGGAGGCGACCTAAACAAAAGCTGGAGGGACAGGGCTTGGGCAAGCACCATGGTGGCAGGCCGGTCCAGGAGCTGGCCTGACACCATGGGCGCCTGCCCCCTGCCAATGGTGGGATTACAACTGGTTCACCGAACCAGTCGAAAGATTAGCTACCAGTTCTGCCGAACTGCTGCAAACCAGCTGAATCCCACCAGTGCTTATAGTCCACCTTCCAAAATCTCCATTTTCTCTAGGGAAACTGTAATTATCACAGATCCTCAGGTCCTACCTGGAGGTTGCCATACCTTTTTATTTATTTATTTTATGAGCTTTCTATAGTGCTTCTCACCTTTTGGGATTGGAATGGTTCACAACAATACACAAAAAGCATGCCTTTGACTATAGGAAATTTGTCTACCATCTTGGATTTGACACACTGGTCCACAAAGAGGCTTTAGTCAGCCATACGTATTTGCTTTTCATTACAATTGAAAAAGTCTGAACAGTTTATTTTGGGTTTTAGGGTAGGAATACTTATGAAAAAATTTTTCTCTGAATTTCTTCTCAGATTTTAGGGATTCCCCAGTTCTAAATTGCTGGATCTTATTTGTAGCACAGAACCTATGTGTTAGTTATTTGCTCTCCTTTCATTTTGATTTCTAGATGTTACTCAGGTTCTTGACCTGAATAGCTTGCTGCAGCTTTCATTCGTATCTTTTCCATACATGTTTTCTAGTACAGAACAGCGCATAAGTACTTCAATTAAAACACTGCACAAGTAATTCTGATGTCATCATATCATTTTATCAAGATTCCATTTTTGCAGTGTGACATCACTAAAACATATGTGGATGCATATGTATGATTAAATCACAAAAGAGAATATTAATACAATGGTGCCATTACATCAAGACATTTTAAAAATCATTGTTGGGTGTTAGATACATCAATCAATCAATGATTTATTTACGTCATTGACCAGCAAGTGTTAGATACATCAGTAACATGTATGAAAAAAATGATAGGAAACACAGAATTTTAATTTCATCTGATGTTCTTAAACATAAACTCTGTGCATACTGCATATTTGCATGAGTGCCAATGAAGAAGTGAATGTACCCACTCAGTCTCACAACTGAACATACCGACCCTACTTACTCCTAAGTATGAGTATATGCAAGTTTTATGCATGTAAGCTCTCTCCAATAATTAAAAATAAGCCCACTCCTACAGACTCTCTTCATACCAGTTATTGAGGAATCAAGTGAAAAATAGCACATACCAAAAAATTATCAGTGGTTCTAAGTCCTTGAGGTCATTTGCTTATAACTTTTTATGATTTTGAAGTCCTAGTTCTATTTGATCTTGGTTTGAACAACTGGATCCTAATTCCATAAAGCTGAGGTTACTTTTGTTCTCCTGTCTATACCATATGGTTAGTCATATTGAAATAAAGCATCACATTCTTATTTACTGTATTTCCTTTTATATAATCCACCATTCTCACTGAGACTCAAGGCAGATTCTCCAGTGCAAGTCAATGTAATCAACACCACAGGTGTAGGATTAGAAAAATTTGAAACAAAGCAAAAAGTGTGGGACACAATATATCAACAATGCCAAAAATGGTATTACAAAACAGAAGACAACATTTTCTACCCAGTTTAGTGAGTCCCCTCATCTTTCAGCAGTTTTGGGGAACCAGTTGCCCCAAGTAGTTGCTCAGTGGAAATCTGACTCCCTGACACACATCCAGGTGCCTTTCAACCCATGGTCAGGCAGGCCTCCTTCCATAGGGCTGTTCTATATTATACCACTAGTACCTGGCATTCAGAAGGTGGCACTCCAGACTGAACTCTAACTCCATGATCATTTTATTGTTTTCAGGAAAGCTATTTTTAAATCAAAAAATAACAAGGTGTAGCCAGTCAAACAGAAGTGAACCAACACAGAAAAGGTGAACTCTGGGGTGTCATGTCAGGACTTCTCCTGGCCCAAATATTTGTCCCTAAATATTTTGTGCAGTTCTAATCATTATTCAGCAGGTCCTGGATACCCTTCATAATCATGTTGGGGGTTATTTGGAAGATCCTAAGACTAGATTATACAGTTATTACATGAAACAGGGAAATCCATTGAGAGCGACATGACAAATGTAGTACTTCTCTCTTTTACAACACCCCCCCCCCCAAATATGAGTTACCTTCTCATCCACTAATTTTATGATCGCATTATTTGGAATAAATTGAATCTTAATCTTTGTGGTTTTGTTGCATTTCCTGTGCTTGTTCATAAAAAGCCTTTGGTTGGTAAAGATCTTGCTAAATATGCAGCATTTTTGAAAGGAAAAGAAATTGCAGCGAATTCAATTTATCCTAAACACTGGTGAAAATCCCTGCTTTTTAGCCAAAATTAAAAGCAGATGTTTCAGAATTCAGCTCTAATTTGCAATGAATTGCTTCAGTAAAGCCACTTATATCAGTATTGTTAATCTTAATGGGTACAAGTGACCCATGTTCTAATAATCCAGACCATCAGTGGAGTACAAATGTCTTTTTCTAATTAAAAATGTTTGACCACAAGAGGGAGTTCCTTGCCAACTGTTTACCTGTCATGAAAGAGAATTGTACAGTACACTGGATTTTTGAAAAACAAACCACAGAAACCAAAGTAAATATCTTGACTTTCATATGTTTCCAAGTTAAACTAAGATATAAATATTGCTTGAACTATTTGTGTTTATTTTAGGATTATGTACAAGTTATGGTATCTTGATCTGGTTGAAGTGACTGTGTTTTGCTTATGTATGCATGTATGGTTTAATTGAACTTTAAAAGATTAAATGATTTTTTTTCTTTTGGAAGGGATAAAATGATTTTAAATATGTGCTTTTAAACATCTGAGTTAGCAACATTCTTACCTCGTGTAGCTTGGCTTTGAAGCAGAACTCTTCATGGCCCATGCAAACTAAATGAGGCCTGATGCCCAACAGCTGGGGTCTTCATTGGAAGCTTGCCAAAACCCCGCTCTCAGCTCCAATTCTCTATTCTTGATAAACTGAGAAGGGGGAAAGCACCAAAATGCCCTCTAAAACAATACTGTAGGGATTTCATTTGTCTCTATGATCTTTACCATAGAGATTAGGGATATTCCTAGAGCATCATCTGCAAATACTATCATATCCTCCCTGAACTATACCCTCCCCAAGCACCATTGTCAAAATATCCTAGCATTTGCTGTGGAAGCCCAGGCAAACCTACACCAGGGACTAGGAGCAAATTTAGCTCCCACAGCTCATATAAGGACTGGTTGCCATTCACTCATAGGGAAATATATGGTGCTGCACCTGGGATATTGTAGAAAAGGCAAAATCTATTTCTTTATCCATGGGTTGCCTGACCATTAATGACAAAAGTACAAAAGATGGTGCAAGATGGTGTATTACACACCACTTTGAGCATCCTTGCCAAATAAAAGTCTTCTCTGTCTATCGGTAGGCTTTAAATTACAAAAACATCCATTAGTATCTGATACCCCACCATGATTCAAAGAACCCACAGTAAATCTTTTTTTAATTGTTAAATATGTCACTTCATCATTCATTCTTTACAATAGTTTAAAATGTGAAATTTCCTATCTGTGTTACCAGTTAGACATTTACATTACTCTTAACAGGTATGCCACATTAATATTGTACTGTATTATGGTCCTTAAAGCATAGTATTACCATGGTGATCTTATCTCAAGTGTTATTCTAATAGTTGGGCAGATTTGGTAATTTGTGGGCAATTGTCAATGTGATTTCTTATAAAAAATGCTTTTAAAATGTTCTTATAGCTGCGATTCTGTAAGCATTAAGTTGAAATGATGTCCACAGAAATATATGAGTTTTCTTTCCAGAGAAATGCGTTGCAGAATAGAGTTTTCAGATCTTTTGTTTTCAGTACATAAGCATGATTCTTTCTTATATCCATTCTTCAGTCCTGCTGTTTCAAAATATACACGACACATTCACAGAAACAAAACTGCAGAAATGCAGATTCCTTGAAAAAGGCTTTCCTGTGCTGTTTCAAAGTATTTCTGGCAAAATGCAATAGACAAAGTCATGATTTCAGAATATTTAAGGACAGCTGAGTAGCAAAAGAACGTCCGTTTCTTGTGGCCTTAAACAGATGCCAGCATGTCTGTATGCATGTGTGTGCATGCATGTGTATTATACACACAGAGAGAGATTCACACACCCCACAATAAATTGAAAGGGTTGTTGTATATCTACATATCCATATGCAATTAAAGAATACTCATAATCAGACCAGTTAAACTACTGTTCTACAACCATTAAAATCTAAAGAGGATCATTTTTTCTTATCTCAGATACAGTTTAACTGGTTGACATTTGGCTTGGGTGGTAGCTTAATACATATTGTTTCAAAAATGATCTCATAATATAAAAAAATGAGATAAACATGAAATTACTTCCAGAGACCTGGTGCTTCCACTGGAAGAAACACTAGCCAGAAAGTGAGGTAGAGGATGTATGTATAAGAAAGTATGGTGCTAACTTGGAAGTATAGTTTTACCGGTTAGTTTTGCATCTCACCCATTCCAATAGTGAGCTGCACAACCCTTATATGGAGTCAACAGCAAGCATTACAAAGTACTTTCACCTGAACCAATATAAAGTTTGATATGCTTAAGGACATTAACAAAAATAAGTTAGGCAGGCTTTTCTTCCTCTTGTGTTGTGTCTTTCCCTCAGATTATTACATTTTATTCCACACTTTCTCAATGGAGCTGGGTGGCATACTTCCTGCTATATTTTATCTTCTTAGTAACTCTGTGAGTAGAGCCACTCATTAAGCCTCAAGTCTGGGTGCAGATGATAACTTGTTCTCTATAGTACTACAATGTTATGCTAAACAGAATCATGCCTTTTGAAACCAGTGGACTCAGAAGGGTATACTTTTACATAGTTTTCCATTTGCTAGCTTTTAGATCCTTTTGTCTGGTAATCCCATATGCTCATTTGTGGCAATGGGGCTTAAGTGACAGCATGATTGGAGTCAAAAACTTGGATCTTTGGTTGTCACCTTGATTCCCACAGCATAAATATAGAGTTGCAATTACCTGTAATTGTAGTTCATTGAGTAGGTTTCTGTGCAGACACACATTGAAACCGTGTTTGCACAGGGCCAGCCATGGAAAGATTTGCAAGCTTTTTGTTTGCTCTGCAGCTTGAAGAGCACTCACTCCTCCTCCCCCTTCCCTTGGGAGGGAAGATTCCCACCCAAATGGCCATGGCTAGACAAAGAAGACTTGGAAAGCCAGTTGCAGTGCAGTAAAAAATAGTAGCCCATGTCAGGTTAGGAGGGAGGGATATGTGTCTGCACAGAAACCTATTAAATGAATTATAGTTACGGGTAAGTACAACTTTTCATGGATATTCATCTTTGTGGGTATTCTGTGCAGCCCCACATTGGGAGACTAGCAAGTTTGAGTAGTTTGGCAGTAGGTATGAGGCTGTCTATTTGACTAATGCCTAAATAACTGCTTTGTCCACTGCAGCCTCCACATAGAAGTCAGTGTCCATCGAATACTATCAAAAGAAGGACATCAGGGAGGATTGTGTGACTGTCCTGTAAATGTCCTAGCAGCCAATGTTACTTGCACACTGGTGGAGAGAACATGAATGTCCAATGGCCAAGCCACCCCTGCTGAGTTGTAGACCAACTTGATGGGGTTGGACACTCACCTGGAAAAGGTCTGTATAACTTTACTAAGACTGAAGCAGACAAGCTGTTAGGCAGAATGCTCATACAGTGTGGCCCAACAGAGAAAACACCTTGAGTATTCTGGTGCTGGGGGGGGGGGGGGGGGACCTGGAAGTCCAAACCCAGGTCATGGATTTTAGGATGGGAACAAAGGGTGTTTGCTCCACTTGTGGCAATGAGAACACCCCAGGTCTTGTTGGCTTGGATTTTGGCTACCACAATTGAGTAGGGCAGAAGGTGGGAAGAGAAACTCCCCACTCCAATGAAATTGGAACATATCCCCCATTGATGTGGCACCAATGCCAGTTAGAGGATCTCTAGAAACTGACCCAACAGACTGTCCTGTCAGTGCTGAACAGATGGGTTCCAATGATCCCCAGCACCTAGTGGATTGGTTCCAATGATCCTCGATGTTCTGTCCCCAAGTAAAATATTCTAGTTGCCCTGTACTCGGCCAGAACAGAGTGGGATACTCGGGCAAAGGTGCAACATTTCAAATAAAAAAGAAGTTTATTGCTTAGAAGAATTGAGTCCCTAACTCCTCCCAGGGTTTGATTAAAATAAAGTACTTGCTTGACTGGAACAGCTTTAAGCTTGATACCTTGATCCTTTCCTGACTTCCTCCAAGAAAGTCCACTTTGTCAGTGCTTCCTCTTGGTTTTTTCAGTGTCCTTTATCTGGACCTAGCTTTCTGTACACCTTAACTGGATGCTCTATACCAGTCGTGGCATTCAAATAATTTAACGACTGGTTCCGGTGGGGGGATTCAAATAATTTAACAACTGGTTGTTTATAAGCACCATTTTAACAACAGGTTCTGCTGAAGTGGTGTGAACCTGCTGAATCCCACCACTGCTCTATACCTTTTACACCTTATACTATACACCTTAGACATAACAGTTATTACAGCCTTCCAGCTCCACTGGCACCTTAGACTATAACTAACTGAACAAGAGCACTACTTTGGTTCCAGTGATCATCGCTCTTGAGACCTTGCTCCTTTCTGGACTTCTTCCAAGAAAGTCCACTTTGTCAGCACTTCCTCTTGGTTCCTTCAGTGTCCTCTATCTGGACCTTGCTTTCTATACACCTTAATTTGATGCTCTATACCAGGGGTAGGGAACCTGCGGCTCTCCAGATGTTAAGGAACTGCAATTCCCATCAGCCTCTGTCAGCATGGCCAATTGGCCATGCTGGTAGGGGCTGATGGGAATTGTAGTTCCTGAACATCTGGAGAGCCGCAGGTTCTCTACCCCTGCTCTATACCTTATACACCTTATACTATACACCTTAGACATAACAGTTATTACAGCCTTCCAGCTCCACTGGCACCTTAGACTATAACTAACTGAACAGGAGCACAACTGGGTAATAAAAAGGAAGACTGTAAGGCTGTTGCCTCTAGGGGGATACTTAAAGGGACAGGGTCTAACTAAGGTTCCCTCCCATAGAATACTATACAAAGGAACTAAACCCATATTAGCTATAGGGACAACTGAGGCTTAATAAAGAAAACAGTAAGAACTCCTTTGGGGGCATGACACTCAGCTCTGAGCCAATAAGTTTGATGAACCTTGGTACCAAGCAGATAGCTTCTGATAAACCTTGGCACTGAGCCAATAGTTTCTTATGAACCTTGGCATCAAGCAGATCGGTTCTGACAAACCTTGGAGTCCAGCAGATTGGTTCCAACAAATCTTGGTGCCAAACAATTCGGTTCTGACAAACCTTGGCACCAAGCACTACTGGAGAACATTCCAGTTGAGTGCCTAGTTGGGGAGACAACCTCCTTTTGGAAGAATACCTTGTAATGATTGTTCACCATTCTTTGCCCCACGACCCTTTAATTGAGGGATCTCCAAAACAGCCGAGGTAGGAGAAAGCCTCAAAGGTCCTGTGAAATGGAGGCTGGGGAACAAGCCCTCTTCTCCCCTTGCTTTGACGTGGCTGAAGAAGCCAGAGGCTTTTCATATATGACTGGAGGCTAGTGAACAAGCCCTATTTTCTCCTTGCTCTGAAGTGCCCAAAGGAGCCAGAGTCTTTTCAAACAGGACCACCTTCAGGCCCTATCCTGTCTAGCCTTCAGTGGAGAGAGGCACAGGCCTTGCTGAAGAAGTTGAGGTTTGAATCATTAGAGGCATACCTTATGCCTATCAGTGTTAACCATATTCAAAGAATAAGTCACATGGCTCTTGAAAGTGGACAGAGCTTTGCTTCCATGGTGGAAGAGAAAGAATCACAATGTTAATGAAAAATACCCCACAGGTCTGATGTGAGGAGGGGGAAAGTCAACAGCGCTGAAGCAAGAACTTCTTGAGAAAAGGGCTGAGCCTTTCCCAACTTCCATGGAAAAAAAAGAAAAAACTCATAATGATAACAAAAAACTCTACCTCACAGTGCCAGAGGCCTGGTGTGAGCTAAAGAATCAGCAAAACTGAAATAAAAACTTCTTGAAAAAGAACAGAGCCCTTCTCAACTTTCATGGTAGAAGAGAAAAAAACTCATAATTCTGACAACAAAACTACCTCACAGGGCCTGAGGCTCAGTGTGAGGTGAAGAAACAGCAGAGCTGAAGCAAAAGCTTACTGCAAAAGAGCAGAGCCCTTTTCAACCTCCATAGTAGAAGAGAAAAAACTCACAATTTAGATGAAAAAACTGCCTCACAGGGCCTGAGGCCTGGTGAGAGGAGAAGAATCAGCAGAGCTGGAGCAAGAACTTCTTTCCTCCGTGGTGGCAAAAGGAGAACAGAGGGAATAGCACTCCTCCCTTTCCCATCACGCAAATATTTGGGCAGGAATCTTTCCTCCCAATGAGATGGGGAGTGAGTGATCTTCAGAGGTGCAGAGCAGACAGAAAGTTTGCAAATCTTTCCATGGTTGGTCTTGCACAAGCTCATTACCAATGTAGGGCTGCACAGAATACCCACAAAGATGAACTACTCTTTCTTCCAGTTGTTTCTGTGTCTTCCATACATGTATATGTGTGGGAGGGAGGGAGGGAGGGAGGGAGGGAGGGTGGACAGACAGTAAAGCCCAGTCACAATAGTGAAAGAAGAGGTGTAAATGAGCAAATATATAGTATTCTTAAAAATCAAACTGGAACAAATCTACTCACTTTGCCCATACAAATGTGACTTTCCTGTTGGCATTTATTATAATCACTGTGGCCTGCTATTTTTGTCCTTTTGAGCAGGGACAGAGGTATAGATTTTTTATGGGGGGGTTGGGGGGGGTCACACCCCCACCCACCCCTAGGGCATGGCCATGCCTCCCCAAGGCCCGCCTCTGGCCTAGCGCTTATAAAAGCAGCTCTCCGAGGCCGGGGACGGCAGACTCCCCTGCCCTGCCCTGCCCTGCCCTGCCCTGCCCTGCCCTGCCCCGCCCCCCACCAGCTGGGCTCCCAGCCGGCAGCCAGCAGTTCCTTCTGCCCTCCCCTCTGGGCAGAGGCATAGAGGGGAAATGGAGCCTGGTGCAAAATCTGAGTTTTACCCCCCGCCCTCGGCAGCCACTGTGATGCTGGAATCCACCCCCAAACAGCATCACTTTCAATGGTGTTTAAACTAGAGAGCCCAAATTCTCCTTTTAAATCCACCTTAAAGGGAGAATCTGGGGTCCCCAGTTAAACAACATTGAAAGTGATGCTGTTTTAAGTGGATTATCCCCAACTCCCTGAAACAGCATCACTTTCAATGTGTGTGGTAGTAGCGTTAAAAGCAGGTGCATCTCTAATCTCTGGAGGAACCGGGTTTGGATTTCCCTGCTCTGCTGCTTGAGCTGTGGAGGCTTATCTGGGCAATTCAGATTAGCCTGTGCACTCCCACACATGTCAGCTGGGTGACCTTAGGCTAGTTACAGCTTTTCAGAGCTCTGTCAGCCCCAGCCACCTCACAGGGTGTTTGTTGTGAGGGGGGAAGGGCAAGGAGATTGTAAGCTCCTTTGAGTCTCCTACAGGAGAGAAAGGGGGGATATAAATCCAAACTCTTCTTCTTCTTCTAAACTGAGGACCTCAGATTCTCCCTCTAAATCCATGCCAAAGGGGGTGGATTTAAAAGGAAAATCTGGGGAAATTTGAGGGGTGCCTGTTGTCAGGGGTGCAATTGTTAAGCTAGAAGCACCAAACTTTCAGGGTATCTTTAGGAGACTCTTCTAATGATATCACCCCGGTTTGGTGAAGTTTGGTTCAGGGTGTCCAAAGTTATGGACCCTCAAAAGTGTAGCCCCCATCTTCTGTTAGCTCCCATTGGAAACAATGGAGGATGGGGGTACCCCTTTGGGAGTCCATAGCTTTGGACCCCCCTGGACCAAACTTCACAAAACCTGGGTGGTATCATCAGGAGGGTCTCCCAAACAATCCCTGAAAGCTTGGTGCTGCTAGCCTAAACAATGCGCCCCCTGCAGGCCAAAAACCAAAAAACCCCAGTAAAAATGTTTTAAAAACCCACAAATGGGGGGGCGGAGCTTCAGACATGAATGGGGGGGGTTGAACCCGACAACCCCCCCTTACCTACATCCTTGCTTTTGAGGTCTATAACTGGAAAGTCTCAAAAGACTCTACACAGTTTGAGAAATCATAGAAAATGAGACATTATCTCTTGCAAATGCACTTATATAATCCCTGTTCTGGAATCCGGTTCCCCTCCAATCTCTTCACAGCCTCTGCAGAATTTTGATACATTTGGAAAACAATTCTATTAACAAAACCTGAAGAAAGATGCATTGAAATCGATCTAGACCATATCTATCATCCAAGAGAGAAACTGCAATCCTCTCTTCTGCAAGTGGAAATGTTAATTCTTTGGAGGAACTGACAAAGAAAGTAATAATGGAACATAATGGAACATATGTCAAAACTGTTTCTCGAGAAGATTAGCAGATATACATATATTTCAATGGTGAGTTCAGTTTTTTTGTTTCTTGATGTGAAATGGGCCTATATCTTTAATATTGACGACAATGAATGTTTACAACCATGGGCAATAATTAAGACATGGTAACTAAATCCTTTTACAAGCATGAAGATGTCCTGTAAAGCACAGTGCAAGGGAGAGAAGTATGTGTATGTGAGCATGCATGTGAGCATGTGTGCATCCATCCAGGGGATGTGAAAATATGTTGATAGAATATACACTGCCATAGCTTCCTTACTGCTTTACAATGGTGTCTCTAAGACAAGACAGATAACTGCTGATGCTATTACCTTCTACATTCATCTCACTTTTACATATTTTACTGTGACTATACAGAAACTCAATGGATCATGCTCTGCAATTACATCATCGTTGCGCTGTATGCTGATTCCAATGAGATTTTTTTAAAGGCCACTGCTTTTAAAAAAACACTCTTTTCCAAATATTTTATAATTAAGAGTATGTAATTTTCATCCTGAAGCAATTACGATTACATTTAACTCAAGGCTGTGAAAGGTGTTATAACAAAAAGAGCCTTACAAGTGCTGAGATGCAGACAGCATTTCTGTAATGACAGTAATCCAGTTTATTTTAGTAACGTTTGTGCAAATGGAAAATTGGTACAGATGTAAAAGAAATTTGCATGGTTAATGGCATGGTTTCCATCTTGTTCTACTCCTCTACAGTCCAGTCAGCTGTCATGATCTACATTACATGCCTAATGGCATTGAAAACATGTGGCTGGTAATCTTTGTTATTGCTTTAAGTAAATGATGCCAAGGAAAAGTTAGTGACTCCAGTGAGCTTCATTTTAAGACTTAATTGGGCTACAATTTCTTTTCAAGATAACACTGTATAATGAATAAATCTTGAATATCTCTAGCTATTTAACATCCAGTTCCATTTCTTTGTGAGAAAATGTGCATTTAGGCATCCCGGGGCACCCACCTATCATATCTAAAGCAATATCTTTTCCCTAGCTTTTGCCTCCTACTTGTCCCAGAGAAAAACCCATCCTGGTATTTTATAAGCCCTTGCTACCTTATATCTACTGCTTTATATTTTTATGTATCTCTTGTCTGTGCTGTACAGGCACATTACTGCTTAGGTTGAGGTTGGGATGCCACCTGATCACAAAATAACAGGCTGTTCTACTAGCATTGTGGGGAAATTAACATTACTGTCACAAATAGCTACTGTAGTGCAATGAAATATTTACAGTCAAGGTGCCCCATTTAGAATCTGTACACTTTTCTAAAATTCATTGTATCCAAGCAAGTCCATTACTCCCATTTTCAGTAGGGAGAACTGAGGTTAACACAGTGGAAATGGCTTCAGGCACTGAAGAGTAATGGCAACAAAAGAAACATGAGTGGCATACTTCTTCTTGTACATTTGGAGTATTATATGAAATGGGTGTTTGCACCTCTTCACCATAGTGAGATGTGGCAGTTTGGGGTGTATGTACAGCTCAGGCATGTTAGGGTTGAAGGAAGGAAAGAGCTCCCATTTTGCACTTTACACAGAATGTGTGAAAAGAGTCAGCTGAAATGACTCTGGCTTCCTCTGCCATCATTACTGTCTAGCAGTGGAAGCTCTTCTCAGTAAGTCACCTAAGGCACTCCATTGAATGAATAACTGAGCAGGTGTTTGAATTCCACTGGTTGTCTAACAGCCTATCCATTTACCTATCTGTCTCTCATTAGTGTATGCCACTCAAACCCCAGGAAAAAATAGTTCTGAAAAGATCCCCCCCCCTTGCTTTTTATATGCCTACAAACTACTGAATTTAATCTAATCTTCCTTAGTTTTCACATTTTGAATGGCTGCAAAGGTGAGGTTCTTCTTTAAACTACCCTTTGACTTGTTAATCTCAGGGTGATGCTGCTGCTTTTCAAAATATTGCCTCACAAAGATAAAAAAATGGAGCATAGTTGAAAGTTTTTATTTTTAAAAAAGGAAGTACAAACCCATTCAATTAAAACTCCTAACCTAGTGGTTTTATGCAATACAAAGTTAATGGTCTGGCTTGAATTCCATAAAATAGTACATTTTTTATCATCTGAAATGGCTCATGGATCTCATATGAACATACCTAATGTTTCTGGAGCATTACCTTCACAGAGGTGTAATCACAATGTGTATCAATAAAGATAAAATACTGTACACCAGTGATTCATGTGGATCAGGTGGAAAATACACAGACAGAATCTAAATAATTACCGGTCTTCTACTACTAAATTATACACATAAGTCACAAGAATGAGTTTAACAACAGAAGGAACATTTAAAATGCCACTATGACTAAACGTGCTCAAGAGGCAAAGCTGGGGTTCTCAGTGCATGGACAAGCTCATGGTGCAAGAAAGAAGGGTATAGATTTGTTAGGCTCTGACATTGTGGGGTTCTGATGTGAGTTTTAGAACAAACTTAATCTGCACAAGGGAGAAAGTACCTCCACTTGATTTGCAATGGCAGAAGACTCCTGGAGGGAAATGTTTAAAAGTTTGCAAAACAGTTGACTTCTGGGAGAACCAACAAGAGTTGGAGAACATTGGGTCTGGGTTGATTTAACCCCTAGGGCTGATGGTGTACTTCAAGTTTTTTGATTGGGGAATATAGTTAAATTTTGTAAGGAATGTTCAGAAACAAGTGAATTAAGTTTTAACAAATCAAATAATCTTGTGCACAAAAGGGGCATTTGGAGAAGGATGTAATGTCCAGGAGGCCATATGCTAATATCAGAGCCTCAAAACCAAAACAGAGATACTAGAATGCTTGAATGCAGAGGCGGAGCTACCAGGGAACCAGGGAGGCACATTGCACCAGGTGCATGCCGGGGAGAAATCCCCCCCGCAGCACCCCACTCTCCTGCCCCTGTCCCCACACTTACCTTATTGAAACAGGCTGGCTGGAGAAGCGGCCTGTTCTCTTCAGACTGAAAACGGCCTGGCGGGAACTACATTTCCCAGGAGACCTTGGGGCTTTCCGCACTACAGAAGGGAGCTAAGGTCGACTCGGTTCCCTTCAGTGGGGGGCGATTCCAGGCTGTCCGCACAGCAACTTACTTGGCCCCCTGGAACCGAGCTAAGTGGGCGGGATCATCTTGGTGCCTGTTTCGCTCCTCTATCGTGATTGGAGCTTGTGTTACCATGGGAAACGGGAGCGTTCTTTTTTTTTTTTACAGTTTTTACAGTTTACAGTTACATGCCCGCCACGACTCTCCAGTTCTGCGCATGCCACAAAAGCGGCTTCTGATTGGTTGAACGGATGAGGTGTCATTTCGATGCGTCCGCACTTCGAAGCGGTATCGACCTTGTTCCAGCAGAAAGGTGCAGTTCATAACTGCGACAGGGATGTCGCAGTTCTGAGGGAGGGGAACTGAGACAAAACAACGTTGAGCTCAGTTGCAGTGCGGATACACTGAGGTGAACCTAGATAGAAACCAGTACAACTCTGTCAGTCCGGAAAGCCCCCTTGTGATCCCCAAGGTCTCATGGGAAGTGTAGTTCCCACCAGGTCGTTTTCAGCCTGAAGGGAATAGGCTGCTTTTCCAGGCTGAAGTAAGGTAAATGTTGGGGGGCAGGGGGCAGGGCACCGCAGAGGTGGGGGGCAGAAAACACAGTGTGCACCAGGTGCACTCTGGCCCAGCTACGCCTCTGCAGTGGAATGGTCCCATGCACCTAATCTAAATCTCCATCTAGCATCTATCTCTGCAATGTTTTTTCCTGTCTACATGTTTGTCTGATAGTTGAAGCTTCTTGTGTTGCTTTTAATACCATATTTTCTCCAAACAGTGATTATTTTGCTCTTTGCTTTCAGCCAAGAGGAAAAGTAGAATATAAATATTTTAATAAAAACAAAATTTAAAAATTCTCTCCCTAATTCCTGGAATTTCTGACAGAATTTAGATCGCAGTTCCCCATCTGATGCACAGTGTAAAATGTTTCTGACAATTACTGGGGCAGTTCAAGAGGAAGAAAATTCTGAACTTGCGGCCACTTAGTGCTGATAGTCATTCCGTGACTAGTATATGATATGACATATTACTTTTTTTAAAGCTAACTTTTAACTAAAAGTACAGTACAATTCATGATAATATTATAGTCTGTTACAAAATCTTTGTAAATTATATTTCAGCGTTTGCTTAGTTTACTTTCAAAATAATTTTCTCACATTATGGTGTACATTGTTTGGGTCTAGGGTTGCCATTCTGTATCAGACATGTACATAACACAGTCACTAGTGAGGTGTGGGTTTTCTTCAATACCTGCATGGTCCTGATTAGCATTGGGATCATAGCTGCCATAGAGAAGGGGCGTCAGTTTCTGTACCTTTTCTCAGCCGGAAACTGTTCTTAGAGTTGATTTGGTTCTGTTGGAGAATACCATGTATCTCAAGAAACACCCCCTAGAGTTGTCTGACAAATTCTGACCCAGGGTATAAACCCCAAACCAAAGCTATGTATGAATAATTAATTTTATATTTCCTGTGTTCTACTTATTTCATATCTACTGATTCAGATCCCTCCATCTTAGTGCATGTGTTTTAGATTGCCCAGCTGGAAATTCAGTAATCAAAATCTGACCCAAATGATGCCTATTCATATATCTTATATTTTAACAGTGAAATTGACCAAATCTTTGGACACTAAAGTCAGTTGACTGGAGATGGAAACGAGCAAAACAGATACTTCTACATACCTGAAAATTTTCCCAAGTTTGCAGAGAAAATGTGAAATCTAAAAAAAAAAAAATCATTGAAAGAGGGTTCAAAAAACATGAAAATGGTAAAGGAGCACCCTAGCCTTAAACAATGAATTCCTTCAGTAGCTGTTGCTAGGCAACTACAGGCTTAAGGGTTGATTCTGTCAGTAAAAGCAAGGGGCAGAGGGCAGAGCCCTTTCCATGTCTATTTTGGCCTTTGAAGGAGGACTTATTGGGACCAGGCCTATACAGCCTAATTTTAGTGGTTTAGTCTGAGAAAGGTAGGGTTTGGGAATATAAGCCCTTGCAGGTTCCCGCTTGTATCGTAAATTCAGCAAATATGAACAAAATTATCTTTGATATTTGGGTTTAGTTGGAAACTTCCCTATCAGACTGCAATTTCTGGTGCTTTGTTGCCTGCTTTCATTGTTCTGGACAGTAGTTTGGAAGAAGAGAATGTGAACAGATATGTGCCAATCAGAGGCACCAGCTAGTCAATCAAATTCCTGCCAGCTGGTATTTCTGTAAACAGGTTTTCTACTTTCTTCCAATTACTGCTCAATTTCCCTGACTGGGAGTTGGGAATAATTTTTTTAATTCTGTGCAAGTATGTGTTTGAATGAGTATTTTTGTAATTTGGAGAGGAGCAAATTGCCTCATTCAGGTGATGCAAGAGAGATCAGTGATGATGAAGGATCCAATCAACACTCTGTGCAAGAGAACTGCTGATTCAGTATTTGAAGTGTCTATGAGAGCTATCTTAAGCAGAGCTATTTGTAAACTTACAAATGTCTATTCAGTAAGGCTTATTTCCAGAAAAGTATGCTTAAGGTTTCACTCTTTACTGTAGTGTGTTTTTATGGGGGGTATAGACAATTTTGCCCATTCATGTTCAAATGTGGGAGTGTTTTTTTAAGTGGCATGCATGGTTGAAAAAAGCTATCCTAGCTTCCCCCCTTCCTTCCCCTAACTGCTCTCCACTTCTGGAGGCATATGTCCTCCTGATAATCTCCACAAGGACTTTGTACCAGATGTGTGCATCTCCGGATACATATGGACCCAATTCAGAAACTGCAACCAGCCAGGCTGAACAGATCATGGGTGTTGCCTTCATGTGATAATCACAGGATTCCAAGAGGCATCTGGCCAGCCACTTTGGGAACAAGAAGTTGGATCAAATAGATCATAAACCTGATATGGCTGGACTCTTCTTACTCCATTTGGCGAATATTTATTATAAAAGTGTATTGCTGGTATATCACTTAATAAAATATTATTATGGCTGCTGAGTGAGGATTTTTTGTTCAGTTAATTGTCAATGATGTTCAGCTGATGTTTCCTGAATGGCTGAATCCCCACGTTGAAAATAAACTGGGTTTCCCCCGGTTACATAAAATCCCATACCTTTTTATCCTGATTAAGGATGACCTGGCGGTCTGGCAAGAGTTCCTAGCCCACTTTAATGGGATTTCACTATGGCAAGAGCAGGTAACTCCTGAGTCCACTTTGCAAGTACATTCTGATGCTTCGGACATATTGGGGTTCGGGGTCTACTTCAAAGGGCAATGGTGTGCCCAACGGTGGTCTCTGGACTGGGTGGAAGGGGGCCTGGGCAAGGACCTGACTTTCCTGGAATTTTTTCCAATAGTGGTGGCTTTATACCTGAGTTGACAGCAATTTGCCAACTCAGGGTTATCTTCTGGTATGACAACCAAGCAGTGGTCAAAGTGATCAATTGGCAATCATCTGACTCTGAGCGGGTTATGTGTCTGGTTAGGAAGTTTGTGGTGGTTTCCTTGATAAATAACATTTCCTTTGTGGCCCGGTACATTCCAGGTGTGGAGAATGGCATAGCAGATGCCCTCTCCAGGTTCCAGATGGAGAGATTTTGACAACTGGCCCCTGGAGCATCATTGGATGCGGAACCCTTTCCACAGGAGCTCTGGGCCCTTGGAAGAATCAATGGAGTGCTGAACTCACTGGCACCGGCAATTCGACAGGCTTATCAGGGAGCTACCCAGGTCTTCTTCACATTCCAGCAGTCTCAAGGGGAACGGGGAGCCCCCGCTGTCACAGAGGCTTCCCTCCTGACATACCTTGGTTATCTACACATGCAAGGGCAGTCTCCCAAGACCATGCGCATGCATTTGGCTGTGGTATCCTTTTACTGCAAAGCCTTGGGATATCAGATCCCACTGGATCATTCCTGGTCAGGCAGGCCATAAAGGGGTGGTTCCAGGTGGCACCTAAGATTAAGGATGGGCACCTCCCAATTTCTCTGAATTTGATTGCTCAGATAGCAACGGCACTGCCCCAGATGTGCACATCCCCTTTTGAGACCTGTGTAACAAACTTGCCCTACCCTGAAGGGCTGGCGTGCAGCGGGCCAAAGGGAGAAGGCCTTAGCAACAGCCAGGAAAAGAGAACCGACCTGATTGGTTGAGAAAGCTCCAGTAACGTTTACCAAAAGCTAGGGGGAGCCAGTGGGCTTACAGGACGGAGAGTGAAGGCAGTGCTGATCGGAGTCTGTCAGAGAGCAGAGCAGAGTTGGGCAGTCTGTCAGCTCTGACAGAGCAGGGCAGTGCTTTCTTGACTCAAGCTGAGGGAAGCTTGGAGGGAGTGTGTGGAAGAGCCCTGAGTCTTGGTGGAGTGTGAACCTGGGCCAAGTCAGGGGTGCCTGGCAGCTAGCCTGCCCAGAAATAGTCTGTCCATCCCTCTGTTCCTAAACCCAGTCACCAGAAGTCCAGTCCGGAAGGGGGGGCATTTTCTAGGCCCTGAGTAGGGGACTGAGAGGTAGGTGGCTAGTGTGTAATTCTCCAGTCCTACTGCAGACTTAGGGACTTGGGGGAGTATATGAACCTTGAAAGGGGTGTGTGGAGCAGAGACCATCTAGTATCTGTGAAGTAACATCTCAAGAAAATAAGTTTTCCTTCTGCAACCGTTAAGTTTAAGCAAACTCTCTCTGAAACCAGCACGCTTGTTTCCTCTCCAGTTTACCTGAGAAGCCTCTGTGTTTAAGCCAGCAAATAAACGTTTTAAGTTTTTGTGCTATAAAAAACCTCTCCAGTCTTTTATTTGTCTGTGTGTCTGTGTTCCCCAGTCAGGGTGGTGGCCGTGTGGAAAATCAGTATTGAGTGGGCTATATAAGAAAAAATATTATTGGTGGCAGCGCAGAACGCAGAACTTATATAAGTGCCCTTTCGTTACAACCTGCCTCTTCAAAGCGGCCTTTAGTCTAGCATTTTTGGGGGGCTTTCTGCAGCGGGGAGATTGTTTCAGCTTCCAGGGGAGTCACTAGTGACAGACCCCTTTCAATCAGGGATGTCCGGATCCATGGGCACACTATCTATATCCAGCTGCAGCAGTCCAAAACAAACCAGCAGGCCAGGGGCACTTGCCTCAACTGCCCTTGGTCCTTGCCTGGTGAAGGATGTGGCAGCCTAGTTGGCAGCCTGCCCAAAGGGGGGTGGCCCTTTATGCATGTGGACGGGTGGTCTTGTCTATCACGCTACCAGCTGGCAGCAGTGTTGAGGCTTTGCCTGTCTGCCCTGCACCTCCCCCTGAATCTTTTGGGCTCCATTCCTTTCGGATTGGGGGAGAAGATGGATTTAAAAGGAGAATCTGGGCTCCCTAATTTAAACACCATTGAAAGTGATGCTGTTTGGGGGTGGATCAAGGACGTAGGTAAGGGGGTTCTCGGGTTCACCCCCCATTACATGTCTGAAGTGCTGCCCCATTTGTGCTTTTTTGTATTTTTAATGGGTTTTTTTGGTTTTTGGCCTGCAGGGGGCACAGTTTTCAAGATAGCCGCACCGAAATTTCAGGGATTTCTTCAGAGACTCTCCACCCCCTCTGGCATGAATTTAAAGGGAGAATCTGAGGTCCCCAGTTTAAATATTGAAAGTGATGCTGTTCCAGGGTGGGGGAGAATCCACCCCAAAACAGCATCACTTTCAATGTTGTTTTAACTGCCCCCCCCCCCAATTTTCCCTTTAAAAGTAGAATTTGGGCTTGTTTAACACCACCAAAAGTAATGCTGTTGGGGGTGGATTCCAGCATCACAGTGGCCACCCATGGGAAGAGGGGGGCGCAAAACTCAGATTTTATACAGGGCTCCATTTTCCCTAGCTATGCCTCAGCCCAAAGGGGAGGGCAAAAGGGACTGCCAGCTGCTGGCTGGGAGCCCAGCTGGTAGGGGGGCAGGATGGGGGGAGCAGGTCTGTCATCCCTGGCCTCAGAGAGCTGCTTTTATAAGCACTAAGGCTGAGGGTGGGGCTTGGGGAAGTGTGGCCACACCCCCAGGGTAGGTGGGGGCATGGCCCCGCCCCAACCCCCCATAAAATCTATACCTACATCCCTGAAACCAACTAACAAACAAAACAACACATTTTGGGATAGCCCTGTATTTTGTGGCTAGCTCATCTGAGGAAACACCCTCCTCCACATTGGCCTTGCCTGTTATGGCACAGGAGCGATGGCATGGAGGAAAACCTCTGCATTCCTGCAATGTGGTACCCGCTGCCAAAGTAAGTCCTTCTGCATTGGTATCTGTGCTACTTTGTATGGTGCAGGTGGCACTGGTGCTGGCTCAACCTTTCCCCTGCTTCCAATGCAGTTTCAGCTCCTCCATCCCTACTGGATTGAAGCTTCCCTCTTAGACTAACCTGTATTACAGGATTTATATGAGAGCACAGGGGGCATTATGCATGCTACTCTGACCTCCCTGGAGAAAGGGTAAGATAAAATAATGTAATAAATATATTTTCTCTCCACAACAATTCTATCAGGAGGGTTGGACTGACAGACAGTAGGCTTCATGACTGAATAGATGTCACAAACTGGGTCACTGTGGTCAAAGACTAGCCTTTATTTATTTATTTATTTATTCATTTATTTAAAAACTTTTAGACCGCCCTCCCCCAAAGGGCTCAGGGCAGTGAACAAAATTATACTGCATTGGTTTCCAGACTGGCTCAACCTTTTCGCAATGAATCACTGTTTTCTTCTCTTCATCAAAGACTGTTAGTCATGCTTAATATCTTACCTGTTTCATCATATGAATAAATGACCATCAGCAAGATGTCCAAGGCTATCTAAATCGATTTCACACTTTAGCACTATCTTGAGAAGCAAAAGAAAAACACAATAATTACTAGAGAATGCAAACTGACAGAAGCAGTCAACACAAAGATGAACAAATGTTCTATGAAGTGACAAGTAGATTAGGGGCAAAACATCATGATTAAGATTGGAGCAAACAAAAAGGGTAGTTATTCAAGTTCTCATCAAAATATAAATGAAGGTTTTTTAATATGTCTAGGTAGGTGAAAACCAGTGTACTAGAAACTGATCTTATCATCCTCTGTTGTAAGATTTAACTTTATGACCTGCATGCAAGCCTTAGAGCAGAACTGATGCTTTAATGGAATAGTAGTCCAAAATTACAGACAGGCTTATCAATTCATACAAACACACACCCCTTGGGGTGGGGGAGTCCATCAGGGAAGGAGATTCATATATAAAATATATTTATTGATTATTACAGACAATAGAAGAGCAGTCTCAAAAGCAATAGTTACCTAAGCCCTTTGGAGAAATGGTTAGATATGATTATGATTAATAAATAAACCCATTTTCCTATTTATCAGTAGAATTATGTATGTGAGTTTCATACATCTTTATCAGCATTCATTATTTCCAACTTGTCTTTGCTGTGATAAAAAAGGTGCTTTACAAGGACACCAGTAAACTGATCTTCAAGTGTAGAACTTGTCTTTATTTCATAGTGTGCTTTTCTGATCAATATGAAACTTCCACATTTAGCAGCAGATGGGATGTTCCTGGTTCTGTTCTAGCTGCCAAACATAATTCCATTTTTAAGATGAAATTTAATGATGCACTTGCTTAATTAGATCACTAGCTTGAAGCTCTTAAATCTGAACATGTAGAAGAGCTTCATACTGGGCCATTGTATATATAATTCCAAGTTGGTCCATAGACTGTGAATTAATTGTTCTAAAGAATGGAATTAAGGACAGGTGAGGGGATTTCTCACCAGACCTTTAAAAAATTCCAGGTTTGCAAAAAAAAATTCTGAAATTTAATAAAATAAAATAAAAAATTGAGAGGTTAGCCTCCCAAATAATAGGTACAATTCTTGTAGCGTTAAGAAGACAATACCCACTGAGCTCTCATTTGTCATTTTGGGAGTTGGTCGTCAACCACAACAATATTGCTGAGTCTTCCATGGCTTGGTTTCTTAATAGCAAATCAAAGCTGGGGGTTTGTGCGTATGTGTGTGCAGGAGGAGTGGACTTGGAGGTTAAAACAGCCCTGGAAATGTCCCATCTCCCCCCTCTGTCATGTCCCTTGATGGAGGCAGTGCCCATTGTGTAACTGAAGCTGATCCAATGCTGGCAGCTACCACAAAACAGGACCCATCTTTTCTTGGAGAGAGGTTACCAGAAGAAAGGAAGCAGAAAATGCTAAAGGCAGGTAGGAAGGTAAAGTGTGTGGGTGGGATGGAAAGAAGGAAACCGGAAAAGAAGAGAGGCTACCGGGGCTTCCAACAAAAGAAAAGATGAATTAATGGGGAAGGGCATACAGGGGAAAGTGAAATGTCTTCCACAAGTCCTTGTGGGTTCCCTATTTGTATTAAGTCAATTTTCAAATCAGAATGTTCCCATTTATAGTGTAACTTCATCATAGGAGCCCCACAGTGCAGAGTATCAAGCTGCAGTACTCCAGTCCAAGCTCTACTTGTGACTCGAGTTTGATCCTGACAGAAGACAATTTCAGGTAGTGGGCCCAAGGTTGATTAAATCTTCCATCCTGCTAAGGTTGGTAAAATAAATAGCCAGCATGCTGGGGGTTACATGATAGAATGACACGGAAAGGCATTTCTGTGTCCTGTGTGTTCATGTGTGTGATGTGATGTCACTTCCTTGGGTCAGTTGTGTCTGATTGCCTTTTTGGACTTCCTTTATCTTTTTGACTTTATCATAGAATATTTGTGTTCAATAAAATGCTAATACGACAGCTCAGATATACAAAGGTATTCTGCAGGGTTCTTTTTATAATAGTTTACTTTCTACCTAGCAGTAAATATTAAAATATTAAACATGTTCCACTCTTTTTGTGTTGCTCTGCTCACCTTTGTAATGCTATTAATGTTATATGGTCCACCAACTATTGTTGAAAGTACAATATTTTCTATTAAATTGGTTTGATAAATTAATTTAATTTGTATGCTTTTAATATTAACTTATAGTTAACCTATAGTTAAGTTGCTTTTGCACAGCACTCTCATGACCTAAATTATTTCTAGGTCAGTTCAACATCATTCTAACTGCGTTAGTTTCCAATGACCTAGAAATAAGGATTCAGTATTTCTGGGAAAATGCATATATGTCTAGACTCCATTTAAAGTAATGCTTATTTGTATGTTAGTGTATTTTTTAATTTACATGTTTTACTTATATTCTGCCAAGTATACTTATGCTGCTAATTTTGTTAAGATTTCACTGTCTGAAGCTTTGAGTTTTGCTTCTGCCTTGGGATAGTTCCAGTAAGCCTGCCCCACTTTGGTAGCCTTATCTTATTCAGTCCTTAGCACTTCCTTTTGTTGTATTTGGTCACTGACCATAAATAAAAACTTCACTTTCTTTCTTTGCACCCTCTCAGCCTTGCTCTGTCTCAGCTGGGTCTTCATCAGGCTAGCCAGGAGCTTGTTCCATCCCCCCTGCCCTCAGCTAATTCTCTGAGCTGGCAATTATCCTACCCTTGTGGCTATGCTCAGCGGTTGCCTGGTAGGCAGTGGCGTACTATTTACAGGGACATGGGGTAACCCATGTCCCCGGTCGCACACCTTCCAGTCATATGGGGGGGGGTCAGGTGCCAGCCAAGTCCCTGTGCCAGGCTTCTCCCATGTTGCAGCAAACCGGCTGCTGCCCAGCAACTCCCCCCGTGCCAAGGGATTGCACCAGTGCCCGAGGCTGGGCCCAGGCATGTGACTAGGAGGATCCCCCTCCATTGGGGGATCGTGCCGGTGTTGTCTGGCTGCACCAGCGATGCCCGGCGTCAAGGCCAGGCCCTGCCATGGGTCCGAGCTCCTGCCCTCCCCTGCCTCCCTGCTGATGGGGAAGGCAGGAGCTGGCCTGCCCCTGCTGCACCCACCTGAGCCACCCGCCAGAGCTGCCACTGTAAGTGGGGCATGGGGGCATGCGCAGGGGAGGGAAGCGGTGGGGCGCTTGACCAATGTTGCCCGCGGGCACTGTTTTTCCCCAATACACCTCTGCTGGTAGGAGGGAGGCTGTCCTGCTGGTGGTGCACCCCTACTTTAGCTGGGCCCATCTGGCAGTTACTGCTTTCTCACAAGGTGCCTTGCTCTGTCTTGGAGAATCTGCTACCTTGAGCCCAGTAAGTGTAGCCTTCTCCAGCCTTTGCTGCTGCTTCAGTACTGCAGCAGTCCTTTAGATATGTGGATTCATTTAGGCCATGAAGAAGAAGAAAAGAAGAGTTCGAATTTATATCTGTTTCCTGTTTCTATCCTGTAAGAAGACTCAAAGGGGCTTACAATCTCCTTTCCCTTCTCCCCCCACAACAAACACCCTGTGAGGTGGGTGGGGCTGAGAGAGCTATGAAGAACTGTGACTAGCCCAAAGTCACCCAACTGGCATATGTTGCAGTGCACAAGCTAATCTGATTCACCAGATAAGCCTCCACAGCTCAAGTGGCAGAGTGGGGAATCAAATCCGATTCTCCAAATTAGAGTGCACCTGGTCTTAACCACTGCACCATGCTGGCTCTCTAAAGAGGTCTAAAGGTCACAATCAGCAACTCACCGGTACCTCAGACTGAGAAACAAACTGGCAGCCAGTGTTGTTGTTTAAGGTGGATTGGATATGTTCTCATTAACTATCCCCTGATAATAATCAGGCTTTCACATTTTGAAGCAGTTATAGCTAATAGGTTGTTTTCAAGGACATCCTAAAATAGAATGCATTAATTCAGCTGTGAAGTTACAAAACCATGGATCACTATGGCCAAACTGGCTGCACTGGTGAAGTTGATGCATCTGATAGAGGGTACTCTTGACCATTATGCCAACTTGCTTTTCAAAGAATAAGACTTGGTCCATGAGCATCCCCATGCTCATAAGTTACTCTGTATAAGCCAACCTCACTTCATCTAAAACAAATGGATCTATTCCATCTAAATAGTGTTCAGTTGTGGTGAATCTACAATTTCTACCTCTCCTAAAATACATATCAATCCAGCAAATGAGTTTCTTGCATGGAACCACATTCCACTCACATTTTGACTGTGGATACAGTCACAGATGCAAATGTGCACCATCTCCACAATTCTCACCAGGCCTGTCTAAACTGGACATCTGTTTGCTATCTTCTTCCAGCATGACTATTGCTACAATATGTTTCACATGACAAGGCCATTCTGTCTTAAGGATGAGGCACTGCACAATATTGTAGAAAGGAAGGAAGGAAATGGTTAAAATTGAAAAAGTCTTACAAAATTATTCTTTGTCAAGGAGAGAAAGAAGGAGAGAATGACTTTATTGGGGATGGAACAAAACATATGAGAAAACCAGCACTTGTAGCTTGGACTTGAGCCTTGAACTTTTAATTTTTCCTTAGTGGACAAAGTACAGGAGATTAAAGCAATACCTTTTATTGGACCAACAAAGAACTGCCAAGCTTTGAGACCTGAAAGGTTGCATCTTCAGGCTTCACTTTATTGATCTCTCTCACTGCTCCTTGTGGATCAGATTGGCTGCAAATATTTCTGTGTGTCATTGATGTTACCTTTCATCCTTTGAAAGTTTAGATTTAGTGTTTTTATTTGTGATCCTTGATGAAGACAGTTTGAGAAAAGAATCCATGGTGTGTTGAGATAAAGCCTTTTCTTGGAAATCCTCAGAATACTTCAATGCATTGGGGAATTTTATAATTAAGATTATAAAATGGAAAATGAACCTAAAGGAATGTTCAAACTTTATTTTTTCCATAATATTTTAAAATAGCATTTATGTTCTTGAATGAATCCTATTGTAAGGGGGGGGGGATTTTCTGACATTACTGACCTTGGCAAATCACTATTTTGTACTTGAGGAATGTCTTATTTGTGGTATGTTAGAGTGTATAGCTGGACTTGCCTTTTTTCAGGTGTCTGTTCTTGGTTCTTTAGATGTTAGATGCTTCCATAGAGTATAAGCCCCACTGAATAGGCCTGCACAGGATTCCCATTGGACTTGCTTAGGAAATCACTTAAGACATGCATGTATATGGAGATTAAAGTACCTTGTAGACCACAAGCACCTTGTAGACCATTTTATGGAAATGGCTGAGATTTGCTTTGAAAAATATTAAAATGTGTCAGGCTGAAGCCTGGCTCTTGTCAATGAGGCCCAGAGGCGGAAGGGGTCAGCGGCGTTGGGCAGCATACTTTCATTTTCCTGTGTAGAGACTTTCACAGCAAAGCATCTTTATCTCCATCTTTTGACCTTGGGTATTTCTGGCATTCTTGCCTTTTGCGCTTTCTGAATTGTGGGGAAAATGACATGTGCATGGTCACTAAGCAAAACAAACTTTATTATTTTACTTTTTACATGGAAATGACACACGGATGAGGAGCAAGCAGAAGAAAACTCCATGGGGAACCTTCCAGAGAATTTTGCAGCACATAAAATGGTGGGTGCAACTGGTGAAATTGAAAGTAAAAGGTTTGGGCAGGAGAAATGAAGTGTTTCCTGCCTGCTTTTATTCACTCAACAGGCAGAAAATGTCTTCAGTCGAGTTGGGGAAGAAGATTGCTAGTTTAGTTAAGAGAAACAGAACATTTTGAATACATTTTGGGGAAGAGAGATATGTAAAATTCTTCCCCAAAATGGATTTTAAAATATCCTAAGATGTTTTATTTCTGCTGTGTGGAATTCACCAAGGAATATTATCTGTGGGGCATTATCTTTTGCCACTACAGTGATGCATTTATACCAGAGAGGGAGACAGGAGGGTTTGCTCATCTCCCTGGGAAAGTAAGGCATTCTATGAAGCTTTTTAGAGAGAAAATATTACAGTCATCATAACCCTAAAATGTTGGGGAAGGAGGTTGTTGCATTTCAAATGGTCTATCCGTTTCATACCTTGTGTACCTCCTGTTCTTCCCAGAATGTATTGTACAAACAATGATTCCACTTCAAAGGTGCTTTACAGAAATAACAGCTTTGTAGTACCGCAGTCTAGTGATGTTCTTCTGTTTAATATGGGGGAAAAAAAGATTGAATTCAGAACTGTGATCCATATTTATCTTACATGCAGAAAAATGTAGGCAGAGCTTATGTAACCTCCATGCTCAGAATGGGTTGACCCAGAAAGGGGTGGAGACCCAAAGCAGGAGGAGGCTGCAGACCTCATGTAGTTGGAGGAGACAAGGCAACCTGAACAGGACCTTGAAGTGTGATGTTAAATGTTGATGTTACATGTTAAGAAAGTAAACCATTTTGTTTTTAAAAATTTGTTGTTGCAAACTCATTCCAAGTTCAGCCCCACAGAACCCACATATGAAAAAGCTAATTTCTCTTCTGCAGAGCAGGATTAAAACAATTTTCATTTTATTATATCTCACCCTTTTTCTAAGGAGCTCAGGACAGTGTCCATGATCCCATAAGATATTTTTTCCTACCAATAACTCTGTGAGGTAGGTCAAACTGAGTGGCCCAAGGTCATACAGTCAAGTTAATTCTCAGGCAT
Organism: Sphaerodactylus townsendi; assembly: GCF_021028975.2. NCBI lineage: Eukaryota > Metazoa > Chordata > Lepidosauria > Squamata > Sphaerodactylidae > Sphaerodactylus > Sphaerodactylus townsendi. Next base: position 45,130,974 of record NC_059431.1, read on the forward strand.
ACAGGGGCATCAATTGATCAAATGCCTTTACAGAAAATGTCTATTTGCATATTTTTTATTTTTTATTTATTCTTTATAGTTTATAACCCGCCCTCCCCTCGAAGGGCTCAGGGCAGCGTACAACACTTTAAAACAGCATAAAATCATATAAAACCAATAAAAACCTTCCAAATAGTAAATCAGATGGCGACAAAACCCACTCCCTCCCCTCTGTATCCATAGGAAAGCCGAGGTGAGGTTCCCCGGTTTGCATTTCCTTTCGGATTTCTAGACTTGCTTTCGATTGTTTTGATCTTATTTATCTTCCTGGCTAGCCAGGTGGAAATGCTTGATGGAACAAGGTTGTCTTACAGGCCCTGAGAAATTCCTGTAGGTCTCACAAGGCCCTAACTTTGCTAGGGAGCCTGTTCCACCATGTGGGGGCCAAGGCTGTAAAAGCCCTGGACCTTGTAGAGGCCAGCCGGATGTATCTGGGGCTGTATCTGGGGCTGGGGCCCTCCAGGGCCCTCCAAAGAGGGCCCTGGAGGGGCAATATGAGGAGACATGGTCCCACAGGTATGCAGGTCTGAGACCACTCACAGCCTTAAAGGTCAAAAACAAAACCTTCAACATAACCCGGAACTCGATAGGCAGCCAGTGAAGGTGGTACAGGATTGCTGGATGCTTCAGTAAGGAGCCTGGCTGCCATATGTTGCATGTGTTTAAGCTTCCAGATCACACCCAAGGGTAGACCAGCATACAGTGAGTTACAGTAGTCCAACCTGGAGGTGACCGTTGCATGGATCACTGTGGCTAGATCAGAACAGGAGAGATATGGGCCAGTTGCCATGCCTGCTGCAGATGGTAAAAAGCCACTCAGGCTATCTGGGCAACCTAGGCCTCCAGTGATAACATCAGGTCCAGGATCACTCCCAGACTACAGACAGTCAAGGCTAGATGTAAGGCCTTGTCATCTTGCGTAGGCAGGCAAAAGTCCACTGGCCTCTCTCCCCAGCCCAACCACAGGACCTCTGTCTTTGCTGGATTCAGCTTCAGCCGACTCACTCTGAACCAATCAACGATGGTCTCTAAACAATGCTGAGGGCACCAAGGGCTGAGGACGGGTAGCCCTCCATCGTGAACATGAGCTGGGTGTCATCAGCATATTGGTGACACCGCTGCCCAAAACTCCAGACCAACCCTGCCAGGGGGTGCATGTAGACGTTAAAAAGCATCAAGGAGAGAATCGCCCCCTGCGGCTCCCCACAATCAATGGGATGATGCCTGGAGCTCTCCCCCAATGCTACTTGCAATCCCTGGTCTTGGAGAAAGGAGGCCAGCCAATCAAAGGCTGACCCCCGCACTCCAATATCCAATTGCCATGGATGACACTAGATCAGTGGCTACTACAGAAGAGGTCAAATCAACATGGGTGTTGAAGTCTCCCAGCACTAACAGTTTGGGATATAGCAACGCCGATTTCAAGGAACCGTGACAAGCTGTTTACCCACATGCTAGGTGACTGGTACACCAGCAGAACAGTCAACCTCTCAGGAGAGTCCCAGCAAAGGCCCAAACACTCCAAGCCAATGACTGATGGGACTGGGGATGTCCTGAAGGAGATAGAATCTCAGATGAGCATTGCCACGCCAAACCCCCCCCCCCCCATGATGGACTGATGGACAAACATGAAATTATCTGGGGTGAGATCATTGAGGGCAACCATCTCCCCCTTCCTCACCCAGATTTCGATTATAAATACAAGGTCATTAATGGACCTCACATTAATCAATATCAGCCCTGGAGCAGAATTAAAGATTTCTTCCTCACAAACTGCATGTCTCGGGATAGACACAGGTCAGACAAAGAGTGAGCATACCTGTATCTCACTCAATGTCTATGATATGGCCTGGAGCTACCATCATATCTCCCACACCCCAATAACACCGAAATCCCGGACCCTCTCTCAACCTCCTGTTGGGCATGGTCAAAATTAATCATAATAACCCAGTCAATATTCACCTGCATGTATAACAGTTAATATAAAATATTAACTGAGAAAATATAAACTTTAGCATGCTAATGGGACATATATATACATCCTGAGATGTGGGGACATGGTGAATCCTAGGTGTGCATATCTGTCACCATATAACAATTATGTAGCAAGTTGTGGGAGGTAATGCAGTGTTTTGGGAATTAGTTATTATTTACACAGAATAATGAATATACAGTTTGGTACTGCTTTATGTTAATGAAACATGAATTAAAAGGACATTATGCTGAAATTGCTGCAGCACATCTACATTAATATCAAATGAATTCATTATGACCAGCATAGTTGAATACTAAATGAATTAATAATAATGAACCATGTTAAGTGATATCTAATTGTTTTATTTCATTTTTATGTGTATTTTGTCCAAGTTTAACTATTAGGTTAATAGGGAAAGGCACTGAGTAAGTAGTTTGGCAAAAGGGCACTTTCATGCCACATCCAGTATGTACTTAGCATGATTCTTATGTTTTCCCATTTTACTTCCTATCTTTTGCATCTCGGAGAAAAGTAGTTGTAACAGAGCAATCAAGATTTAACATTTGAGTTCTAAAGCTTTTAAAGACAATTGACATGAGTACTATTCATATTTTCAGTTTATTTCATACATTTGTATCCTGTTGTTCTTGTGTAGGAATGAATGGGTGTGTATTTTTTCCCCTACTGCTTTTCATTTTCAAGAATGTTCAGGAAGACTGTTTTCATCTTGTCCATTTTCTTAGCAACTTCCCATTTTTTGTTTGTTTTAAATTTACACCATTTATGTGCCACGCATATGGAATAAACCATTCTGATGCCATTTGAACACAGTGAACGCTAAAACATTTATCCACTTTGTCACTAATATTTCTACTTGATTTCATTAGTATGGTTAAAAAAAAGGATGGCTGCTCCTTTGTCTGAAACACAGAGGTACAGTGAGAGAAACTTGACTTTTGAATCAAACCACAGTTGTCACAAAATTCAGTAAGGTTGAACCCAAATAGCCTATTCTTAGTGAATGATGCCCAGCCATAAAGATTGAGATCATACAGATATCTGCCACAACTGTGCCTCTGACATATGCTGGCAGCAGAACAGGATTCAGTTGCCACCAGGAGTCAATTTTGGCATTCCCCTGATAAATGTCATGTCAATATCTCCTCAGAATAATCATCCTCCCAAACATACAGTGCAATTCTACAGAGATTTACTCCAGTTTAAGCCCATTCATTTCAATGAATTCAGACTGGAGTAACTCTGTAAAGAATTGTGCTGTTAGTGTACTACTTGTATTCTTGCAAAAATCTGTGTGAATTTTAGAAAAAGAAATTATGTTTGCACTGTCTTTGCAGAGTTTTTGCAACTAATAGTGCCTTTTTCTTGATTCTACAGCTTAAGATCTCCAGCAGTATAGTTTTTGTCTGGAAAACTAGGTGGAATCTTCCGGATTATTAAAAGAAATAGAACTACCGTAAGCCTCTGCAGAAGCTTGGCAAGAACCCAAGTGTGTCCACGCAAGGACAATAATGTCTGCTCAAATAACAGTTTTCTGCTAGCTTTTGTAGTGAAAGTTGCTAACGGTATGGGAAGAAGTTTGTGGACACAAAAGGTGTATTTCCTGTGTTAACCTACTTAATTATACTTGCCAATAAGACATCTGAATATATTTTCAAAGTAAGTAGTCATTTCAATTATTGTGCTTTGTGGCACACTCAAGGCACAATATTAAATCTGCACTATAGGAACACCTAATAATTTAAGGGAAGCAGCTTGCCAGGAAGAAACTAGTAAGGCATTAGGAATCACAAAACACATAAACGCAAACTAATAAATGGAGATTATGGTGGCTGAAAGCCAAATAGTTTTTCTACAACTCCCACGTCCCTGCACCAAGGCTGTTTGTTTCAAGTGGGGAAACTTGTCATTGGGTTCCTAAGTAATTAGGCTGAGTTTAGTTGTCAGATTGTTTAACCCTCTGTGCTACTGCTGTTTTTAAGTGGAGATTTTATAGCCTTTCTTATAATAAAAATAAACAATTGGCTGTGGTCCAGTTTGATCCATGGCCATCTTATGTTTTAAAATCTAAGGATCTTTGTCCTCGTGAAGGTAGGACTGTTGATATCACATTTGTGGTCCTTAAACCTCCAATTTTGCAAATGTTTTAAAATCAGCTCGCATAGGACAGCACATTAGGTTTCCATAAAAAGCCACTGATTATGTTAATCTGTTTACTTTGATAAAATGTTACGTTTTTTCATACATGAGGCAGCTGTAACTGGATCAAACTAGTAATGGAACAAAGAGCAATAATATAATCTTTTGTTGGTCAAAAGTAACCTTGAGGCTGTAAACGTTGTGAGGAGGTGGTGTTTTGCTCTTGATGAATGCTATAACATTTGCAGTTCTCTGTGCCTTAAAATACTTTCTTATGACCTGAAGACCAGTGTCAGAATCATATTAACATTATCTTTGGTAATAGGCCTAGCAATGGTGGTTTGATAGAGCATGAGAGATGGGTGGGATCCAAGAAGTCCTGTACATGATTGTAAAGTTCTTCTGAACATACACTAGGGGGTGACTTTGGATCTGTCAGTGGATCCTACTGCTCACATGGTTGATCCCCTAAGCATCAGGATTTTTTTCAGGGACATGATATACTACTGCGGATGGGCTCATGAGGTTAGCTGTTTTGGCAGTAGAGCTAGATTAAAATCCAGTAGCACTTCAGAAATCAACAAGGTTTTCTAGATATAGGTTTTTTAAAACCAAATATCCCTTTGATAACAGGGCCAGACCTACATTTTTTGAAGGAGGGCAAAAGTACAAAATTATGCTCCCCCCCCCGACACACACACGCACGCACACGCACACAATCAGTACATATAATCAACAATTCTCTTAAATGATAGAATAAATTATATTGATCTTCTATGAACCAATGAATAATTACAATTTTACCTTATTTTATCTATCAATAATATTTGAATATTCACTCAACCCCTCTGCACACATGAAACCCCAACCCAAGGAGGAAGTTTTTCAATCTAGCCTTTTCCCAGACATTTTTTTAAAAAAATACAGCACACATAAATTTTTAAACCTAGCTTTCCCAGGCAATGACATCCTTCCAGTCAACTGGATCCTGGCAAGGATCTAGCACTCAGACAAGCTGAAGAGAGGGAATGTGCAGCATGCCTGCACAGCTGTTGCACCCTGGTTCAGATCCTGGTAAGGGAGGCACACTGAGTGCTTCCAGCCAATCATCTTTGCCAGCAAGCTACAGGAGGGGAATTGTTAAGGTGGCTGTTGGCACTTACTGTTTTTCAGTTGCAGTGCACATGTGCATAAATGAATTACTTTTGGGGGGGGTCTTAATAAAATGGAGCTGCTTTGTTGCATGTGCTTGAGCTTCAGGAGTTCCAGGGCGAAGAAGGACTTGTCAGAACATGTGTAAATGTTTAGATGAGCAAAATCTAAATGACAACTGGACCCTCCTTCTAACAGGTGCCGTGTGCAGATTGGTACCAAGTGCAGAGCATGTACCGTGTGCAAACCTGATAAGGTGAGGACACCTGATTGGTACCACAAATGTATATAGACAGCTCAGACAGCAGAGTGATGTGTGCCTGAAAACATCTGTGGTCTGGAGAATCACTTTGTTAGTTGATAGCAATAAATAGAACTGCACAGACTGTGTGTCTGTCAGTTCTTGTCTACGTTGCATCCTACGTGGTCTACTCCGAGTAACCGCTGCTTCAACAGGACTGCATTCCACATGATTTCAGTGATGCTATTTGCCATGATTGCTGTGTGGGAGACCCTCAAATTGGCTGTCCATTGAAAGGAATGATGTCTGGTGTGTGTGTGTGTGTGTGTGTGTGTGTGTGTGTGCAGAAAATAGTCCCCAAAAGCTAGAATACAAAAACACAGTACAGATTTTTAACCCAAACTGGTAATGCCCCTATACAAAATGAAGTGATCACAGAAAAAAAAATTACCCTCTCAAAGCCAGATCTGAAACTGTAGTGAAACATTTCTCAGTGAACACCCTGATAGGAAAGTCTTTGGATGAACACATGAAGTTGCCTTATACTGTATCAAGCCATTGGTCCATCAAAGTCAGTAATGACTATTCAGACTGGCAATAGCTCTCCAGGATCTTAGATAGAGGTCTTTCCTATCACCTTCCACCTGACCGTTTTAACTGGAGGTGCTAGTGATTGCACATAGGACCTTTTGCTCGCTGAACAGATGCTCTTCCAAGGGGCCATGGTCCTTCCCACCATGGTCCTTCCACAATGTAGGCACTATCATAAAGGAGACACTACTACTCTCACTGTATATACATGTTTCAGAGACTAACAAATTGGTCTCTCCTCCCCTCCCAAACTTCAGGGTGCATTGAGCAGTTGGTGAACTCATTGATTTTCCTTCATTTGTGTGACTTTGTGTATATAAAACAGTTACGATTTTTATAGGGTAGCTACATATTTTCCTAAAGAATTTGATTCCACATTACTAAGTGTAACCTCAGCTTGTGGGTTCTGTGGGGCAGTACTTGGAAGGAGTTGCAAAGAACCAAATTTAAACAAAACAGTTTACTTCTCTTTACAAATAACATTAAACATCAACATTTAACATTTACAATTCAAGGTCCTGTTCAGGTTTGCATTTCAAGTCCTTATATTTACAGTCTACTGATATTGCCAAGTCCAATTCTTCTTTGCTGGTGGTTGGTTTTGAAGACTTCAAAGGCTTGGTGAACGGGATTCAAGATGATGAAGGTTCCCAGAAAACTCTCACCATTTACATACACAAAAACCCTGAAACAATAAATTCTAACATTTAAAATATAGCAAAAAAAATAAAGCTCCTTCTCACTAGTTCCCCACAACATTTGCAGTTACCTTAAACAAGGTGTTAAGGGGCTAATAAAATCAATCAGGTCCCAGCCTGGTAGCCTTGCTTCCTCCAACCTCATGAGTTCTGCAGCATTCTGCTTCTTTCAGACTCCACCCCTTTCTGGGTCATCCCATTCTGACACACAGGGTTACATTCTCCCACTAAAATTCTGTCGTCCGACAGTATTTAATTTAACTCTTGAAATGATTGAACAATGATATATTACAGTAGGTGTGTAGACTCAATTAACCCCATTGAAAAATTCAGAACATAATCAGCTAACTTAGTAGGCTGGGTTCTAACTCTTTAGGTCTAGGGGGTAGGTTACTAATTTTCCCCAGAGATCCCTATTGCTGAGTAGAACCACATTTGGTGAATCTGACAGCACAACCTTCTCTTTCCCTTGTCTTTTCTTACAAGGATTTCCGACTGCAGTAACCTCATCAGAGGGGGGAGCTTGGTGTGAATTCGCTTATACATGGGATTGAGGTCTGAAAGAGAGTTAGATGTGGATGCAAAATCTTCTCCTACTGAGTTCACATCAGCTAACTTTGTCTTGTCCTGCCACTAATAGGACTCTCTGGACTGTCAAATCACTCATGTCCTCAGAGGAAGAAATAAAACCACATGGTCTCAGCATATCCAGTGCAGAGTTGAACACCTTTGCCATCTTCTGATTGGACTCTGTATACAGGAAGGGTTTCATCAGGTTGCTCCAGAACTATGTGCACAACAGGTTCCCATCGGTCCAAGCTAATTTCTGCCATTCCACGAGGGCTTAAGTTCTGAACTAGCACTCTGTCTCCTGTTGAAATGGTTGATTTTGATGACTTTCATATCCCATCTTCGTTTGTTGGCTTGCTGATGCTTTTCACTTTCCTGAGTGGCCAAATCATATGCATAGCAAGCCTGCGTTTTAAGTCTCTTACATAGTCTTGATGAGTTACTTCTGTTTGCTCCTTCGATTTTATCGAAACACAAATCAATTGGTAGTAGTTTGTCTTCCAAACATTAAAAAATAAAGGAAATTCTCCAGTAGTATCGTTTTTTGGTACAATTATAAGCATGAACTAATGGTTTTATGTACTTTCTCCAATTAGATTTCTTATTTACCTCTAATGTGCCCAACATGTCTCCAAAAGTGCGATTGAACCTCTCAACAGGGATTTCCTCTTGGGTGATATGGTGTTGTATGGGACTTAGTCCCTACAATTTTACTCAGTTCTGTAACCAGTTCCGACTCAAAGTCTGCTCCTTGATCACTGTGGAATCTTCTAGGAAATCCATAATGGCATATAAAATTTTCCCAGAGAGTTGTAGCTACTGTTCTTGCAGTCTGATCTCGAGGTGAGGTATGCTTGTGCATATTTGGTAAAATGATCAGTAACTACTAAAATATTTTTTGGTGCCATTTTACATCGGAGTTCAAGAGTTAAAAAATCTATACAGACTAACTCTAAAGGAGCATATGTTTTATGTTAACTAATTCAGCTGCTCTTTCTACTCTAAGCTTTCCTCTTTACACAGCTGTTCACAATTCGGCACTTCTGTTCTATAGCTTGTGCCATTTTAGGCCAAGAAGAATCTATCCCTAGCCAATTCCAAAGTTCTTTCAGTCCAAAATGACCCATTTCATCATGAATGCCTTCCAGAGCTCTCTTCCGATGAGTGTAAGGGATCACAAGTTGCTCTACATCTTCTCCTTTCGTTGAACCTTCCGATATAGAACTCCATTTTAACAGAAAAAAAGTTGGGGCCACTCTCTCAAGTACAGTCTAGTTTCATACTCCTCTTTTCTTACTTCATCCCAGGTGGGTTTATGCCTTCTCCCCAAAAAAGTGTATTATTCTAGCTATATATTTGTCCCTTCTTTGCAACTTCTTCCAGTCAGGAAACTCATCATTTTGATCAGAAGGGGATTTAATATGACATCCTTCATTTGCAAATTCTTCTGGAATACTGTTCTCAGAGGAAGGTAAGGTCTCAATATAACTGTGGTCCACTTCATTACATCTTGGCACTACTGGATGTTTAGGTACTACTATGAACTTGGATAACTGCCTTACAGACTTCAGCATCCCATGACTTTAGTGCATTAGGATCATGTTGAATCTTTAGGAGCATTTTAGAAATTCTTTCTAGTTGTTTATCTCCTTCCTCATCCTCAGTGAGCTCTTCATGTCTCCTAGAAAGTGAGTCAGCATCTATATTAAGCAGACCTGTAGACTATTTACAAAATTATATAAGAATAATGCTGACACCCACCTCTGCCCTGCAGCATCTAATTTGGCAGAGGTTAGAACATAAGTCAGTGGGTTGTTATCAGTCATTACCTTGAACTCTGATCCATACAAAAATCATGGAACTTGTCACAAACTGCCCATTTTAATGCCAAAAACTCCAATTTGTGCACTGGATAATTGCGTTCACTACGGCTTAAACCTCTACTGGCATGCTGATATTACGGAGACAGTTATTTTGCACTTGGTATAGGGCTGCACCTAATCCTGCTTGAGACTAGCATCCGTGACAGTGCAAGGAGATAGTATATGGCAACTTCCAGTCTGCAAATCCCAAATACTGGTGCTGTGGTCAACTCTTAACTTTTAAAGTCTCAAAGGCCTCTTGACAGCCTACATCCCATTTGTCTTTTGAGGGACTGGTTTCCTTTTATTTTACTTCCTCTAGAACTACCTGCTAGCAATGAAATTTGTGGCTTAGCAGCAGTTGAATATCCTGACACAAACTCCTCCTATAATATCCAGCAAACCCAAGAAATCTCCGAAGTTCACTGAGGTTTGTAGGCTTACCGGCCAGGTGGTAATGGCATCTGTCTTTTCTTTTGTCTGGCTCTCTATTCCAGAGGCTGATATGATATGGACCTAAAATATTCTTCAACTACTCGATGATTGAAATAATTTTACATTTAGAAGGGCCAACTTTAATCCATATGTCTGAAGTCTTTGCAAAACCTTGAGGAGACGCTCTTTTCATGCTCTCTTTCTTTAGTTGCAGAGAATATGATCAAATCATCTAAAAAAGGCAATCGTTTCAGTAAGGTTTAAGCCTTTGCATCACATTTTTTCCATCATTCGATTTAGTAGAAGGTTGAGGGGGGCATTTGTTAACCCTTGGGGCATCATCTTGAACTGCCACCATTGCAAATGGGGTGGTAAATGCTGTCTTTGGCAGCGTCTGCTGGGTCCATTGGCACCTGATAGTATCCCACTTTTTTAAATCCTAAGACCAGAGAATCACTGTGATCCCCAATAAGTAATGCAAAAAATTTCTTTCTATTCTTGGCAGAGGGTAAGCATCCTTTTCTGTTAAATTATTTAATTTCCTATATAGTCCACTACCATCCTAAGAGCTCCCATTTCCCTTTTCTTTCCTTACCAATACTATTGCAGTGATGCATATGGACTGTTGGTTTCTTCAATTACACCTAGTGGAGCTTTCAACTCCCCTCAAAATGTTGCCGTAGGTCTTCAAAATCTGTAGGAGTGAAACTTCGCCCTAGTTCTCTCTCCTAAAGGGCACATCACTCTCTTAAATAAATTTTAGGGTAGGCTTACACCTGAAACTCTCCAAAAGGTCTAAATCATGCATTGCAAAAGACCCTTTGGTGTTTCTGTTGCTATCGTTGTGAAATTCTTTTTTTTTTCCTGTTCTTGACTTGCTTAATGCTGAAGCTTCAAAGGAGATTTAAAAAACTGTGGAATCTCATTTCCATTTTATATTTCGTGAGGTCTTTCAAACCTGACAGGGCTAGAGGCTCTTTTGTCCATTCTAACTTCAGAAGCTTTTAGCAACTAACTGTATGAGGCTTCAATACAATATCCTTTTTTGTGTCAAATTCTTGACACAGACCCCCTATATTCTCATATTTGATACCATAGGTTTTACTTCATTTGTGTGGAAAGATGGATAACCCTCCTGGTCCAGCTGCCACTTCTGGGTCTTCTAAAAGGACCTTCTGTTGTTCCTATTTTTTCTGTGGTGAAGTTTGCAACAAGCTACCTGTCTGCTGTGCATGCTCTTCTCCTGTTGGGACATATACAGGCCTTCCACCCTGCAGCCATACTTCACTTCCTCTCTTCCACTTCACCCTTCTTCCCTTTGACTCTCTAAATAATAGCTGCAAGCTTCATTCCAATGATATGGCAAAGTCTTAGTTGGCTGCAAAACTGATCCCATCTGAATCAATATTGGCATACAAGTCACACATCTTAACACATTAGTACTTCAATAATGGCTGAAACTTGTTGATTCATGCGCTGGTCTGGGCACACTATCTGTGAGCTAAAATTTCATATTTCTCTTCTACCTTCAGTATTAATTGGAATGTGCAATTCTAGAAATCAAATCCCAAATAGGGCAACTGTCTGACCTCCCTGTCTCCTTCTTATTTCCAATAGATCCCTAATAGGCTGCAGTTCACGATGAGATAAATGGGCTTTATAAAAATGTCTCTACAAATGCATGTCACAGCGAACCTGTATCTATTAAACAACAGCAGACATTTCCTCCATCCAAATATACACAGTCATAGCATACAGGTCCTATCAAACCTTTGCAATTGTTTCTTTCCACCCATAGTCCATATAGTCTGCTTTCCAGATGCCTCCATACTGACTTCCAGCTATACTGTTTTTCAGGATGGTCTCATCTAAACAATTTTTTTTCTTAAGTTACCAAACTGTATTTAGTAATATTTGATGAACCAATTCTGGATTTTGGCTGATTGACACATTCACGCTTTAACATGACCCTTTAATCCACAGTTAAAGCACCATACCTTACTGGGGTCTTTAGAGGCTACCATTCTCCTTTCTCTCACAGACCCTGGGGAGAACTGGGGGGCTTTGAATTGCTACAATCCTTGCTTGATGAAGGGTAGTCTTCAATTTAGCCACCTCCCTCCTCAGATTGTAAAGTATTTAGATTTCCAGTCTCGCTCTTTGTTAGTACCACTCTTTTCAGGGGCCTTTTTTCTGTATTTTTTATCAAATAGTCCCACAATTCTTATTTGAAGGCTTTCCCTTTTCCCTCATCTCTTTGCTTGCCAGTTTTCTTTCCTGTTTTACTAGAGATTTCTTTTCTCTAAGGATCTCACTGCATGAAGGAGAGCAACATATTGACCTTTCTTTTAGTTCACTACTGCACTCTTATGATGTTCCTCTTATTTTGAGGGCTGTTAACAACATGCTTCATGCCAGCATCCCCTAAAAAGAATTGTTCCTGAACATAGAACTTAAGCTCTTCATCAGCAATCCCTCCTTCTTCTTCTTAATATTTCCATTAGCCAGGAGCATGCAAACCGATTTAAATATGCCGATGGGGGGTTCATTAATAATATGATATGTCTCATGAAAACTTAAGCTTTCAGTTCGAGAAACTACAGAGACAATATGCTGCCATATGCAATTTCCAAAATAGCAAAACATTGTTTTGTGCAGGAGCATCCTTCCCTGCTCCCCAAAGCTAAGTGGGCAATGCAAGGAGGGCAGCAAGCTCTCTATAATTTTCCTTCTTTTAATATTTTCAGGAACACTGTCATCTGCAATTAATTCTCTTGCATGAACTCTCGCCAAACTGAGTAATATCTCTATTTCCCCCCCCTGCTGGTTTTAGGTAAAAAAATGCCAGAAAAATGCTTTTAATTGCAGCTCCAGATCTACTGCTGGAAACTTAAGCTGTAATACTGGTGCAGTTTGCAAAAGCGCTCTTTCTAGCAGCTGTTGCAATCCAGAGAGTGATGAGCTTGCAAAAGGGGTAGAGGTTGCAACTGGAATCCCTTCCTTCATGGAACTGCCAAACAGTGTTCCTTTTTCTCTCCTGTGCACAGGTTTTTGCTCTTCTTCCCAACTAACTGTTGCAAATCCTCTGTGCATCAATTAGGGATTACATCCCATTTTGCAATCCTGTAACTTACAGTTTATACATTGGTTGACTATCTTGGTAAACAGAATTATGTGTTTCAAATTCAATAACACAGCAACATGTCTTTCCCTCACTTGCTTTATCCTGTGCATTTTAGTAATTGCAACCATTAAGTTTCCACAGTATGTTGAATAATATCCTCATTAACATCCCTTGAACTTATGTCACATAACAAGACATATGTTTTATGGGGATCAAACCCCAACTTATTGCACACTTCCATTGCAAGTTAAATTTATATTTGCAATCTCACTTCCAAGGCCCCACGCCTGGTTGAAGTTCAATTTGTAACCTCTCAGCTTGTGGGTTCTTGTGGGGCAGTACTTGGAAGGAGTTGCAAAAAAAAAAAAGAACCAAGGAGCTAAACAAAACAGTTTACTTCTCTTTACAAATAACATTAAACATCAACATTTAACATTTTACAATTCAAGGTCCTGTCTTCAGGTTTTGCATTTCAAGTCCTTATATTTACAGTCTACTGATACGCTTGCTCAAGTCCAATTCTTTCTTTTGCTGGTGGTTGGTTCTTAGAAGACTTCAAAGGAAACTGGTGAAACGTGGGATTCAAGATGATGAAGGTTCCCAGAAAACTCTCAACCATTTACATACAGCCAAATAAAACCCTCCTGAAAACAATAAATTCCTGAAAACATTTAAAAATATATAGCAAAAAAAAAAAAATAAACTCCCCTCTTCTCTCACTAGTTCCCCACAACATTGCAGTTACCTTAAACAAGGTGTTAAGGGCTTAATAAAATCAATCAAGGTCCCAGCCTGGTAGCCTTGCTTCCTCCAACCTCATGAGTTCTGCAGCATTCTGCTTCTTTTCAGACTCCACCCCTTTCTGGGTCATCCCATTCTGACACAGGGGTTACATAAGCTCTTGCTGTTATTACTTGTGTGATGTTGGAACTGAAAGAAAATTTAGGAAATGAGGCCATCCCATGCCATAAAAATTCTGTTACCCCATACTGGCAAAGAATTGTCAAACAGGAAATGATTGGTGTGTGGAAGATAATGTAGTGTCTTTTCTCAGGTTATGAATCATTGTATTTCATCTATAAATATAGTATGTTGAGTCACTCATATATCTAAATGGGATACAGTTTTGAGCTCCAGAATTCAGCATTTCTTCAACCACCCAGAACAATGGCATCTCCTTTTTCATTCTCTCTGCTACTATTTAACAGATAGAGACTATGAGCCATGATGTTAAGAAGACGTGATTGCCTTTTGCATCAACAAATGATGAGTTCACAGCATCAATATATCCCAACTGTAAATACTTAAAGCCAAAGATTATGGCCATTAACAGAAAGATAAAAGCCCAAGGTTTGCAGGAAAATCTGAAAGCTTAAAAAATAGCACCTGTAGCTTTAAGAAACATGTGTGCTTTGTGGCTATTGCTAGGCAAACACAATAATATTAGGGTGTTGTGGGTTTTCCGGGTTGTATGGCCGTGTTCCAGTAATGCTACTGGAACACGGCCATGCAACCCAGAAAACCCACAACACCCTAGTGATTCCGGCCATGAAAGCCTTCGACAATACGCAATAAAATTGTTAGCCTTCAACTCCTAGTTTCTGTAAGGAAAAGGGGGGGGGGCTTCCCAAGCCTGTTTTGGCTTTTCACAGAGGACTCATTGGCATGAGGACAGGCATCAGCCATCAAGTACCTTACTACCACATGATTTGCATTACTCATTCAAGCTCAGCTGCTTTCTACAGTTCAACAGCAGCCAATGCATGAAAGCCAGTGAAGTAGGCAGAGTTTCAGACTAGGATCTGGGAGACCCAGGTCTGAATCCTCACTCTGCTGTGGAAGCTCACTGAGTGCCCATGGGCCAGGCATACATTCTCAGCATAAACTACCTCACAGGGGTAGCCTTGGGGTAACTTTGAAGACAGGGGCAGATAATGGTGGATTGACTGGTGAGTGGGAAGATAAGAAAGAAGGAGGAAGATGTAAGATGCTATAGTGGCTTTCAGTGAAGCAAAAGAGAAAACAGCCGAGCAGTGAAAAAATAAGATGCCCCCATGAGTTCTTGTGGGCCCCCAACTTGTAAAATAAAATGATTATTAAAAAGTAATCTATGTATCTCAAGCAAGAGAGAAGCATCTGGTGATAGACACTGAGGAAATGTAAGGAACCAGTATTGCAAAGATCAGGAGAGGTCCATGGAGAGCAGAGATACTGCAGACCTTGTCTTAAACAAAAGGATAGATGAGCATCAGAAAGGAAACAGAAAGCAATAAACTTTGATCTGAGACAATACACAAACTATGGTTGTTGCCTGTGGAATGCTGGATTGATGTAAGCGACCCATATTTTGTGTGTGGAATACATCAAACATAGCTTTTCCTTATTACTTTAAAATGTTAATCGGGTTCTTTGTGATAAGCAGTAAACGTGTGTATATTTATACATATATATAAATGACTTCACATTATCTACATGTGCATAGCAATCCAATAATTATCACTAATGCTGTTCATTAGCATTCATTAAATTTAGAGAAATAAGAAATAGGAGTGAAGTTAGTTGAAATTCAAAGGCTGCGGGGAAAGATCTACTTTAATGAATCCATCTCTGTCTTATATTCCCTTTAGTCTATTTTCATGTAAATGCTCAGTTTTCATTTAGTTGAGGGCACAGTTCAGTTAGGTTTTTCCCCCCTCCTGTTTTAATTGTTATCACATTTTGCAGAGGAGTTCACTTGACACTGTAGATTTTGGCCCCCTCGCTTCGGTCATTTTAGCAATTGTTCTAATGAAAGAGACAGTTTCATGACTATATGTAATGAAAAGAGAAGCAGAACAGAAATTCAACTTATAGCTTATGTTTGAAGTGAAAATTGCCAGAGTGGATACATTTTCATGGAGGATTATCAACTAATTCTGCCAGTCAAAATTTGGGATTGGTAGCTCTCTGAGTGGAAAAGGGGGGATCCTGCATTATGTGCCTCTACTATCACAGTTAAGTCAAGTTAGCTTGTGACCATCTTTTCCCATCAATTTATATAACTATCTTATTTTTCAAAATACAAGGAAACACCTGTTCTTTTTACAGATGATTCAGACAGAGGGATTAATTGACTGAAAAAGAAATCTTAATTTTAGACAGTGCTTTGAAGAGAGTGAGATACAGGATGGGGAACTAAAATTACCCAAGATAAGTGAGGGATCAAGGAAGAGATGACCAGATAGTTCAGACGGGCTGATTAATTCCAGTGGAGTAGTCCTGCTAGTCTGTTACAATGAAAACAAAAGCTTTTTTTAAAAAGGCAGTGCTGGTACCTATTATGTTTGTTATCTTGTGGGTCCTATGGGGTGGAAGTAAATTAGAAAATTTCCTTAAAAGTCTAACCTGATTTTTAAAAGGCACCATCCCCATCAAAGAGAAGTACTCATTCACCAGGAATTCAAGTGGCAGAGGCATGCAGTCCTGATTGTATGGATCTTTACTGAAAAGTAAATTCTACAGTGTGGATGGGACTTAAATATAGGCAAGTGCACATGAGGCATGAACTTTAAGCTCAAATCAATGGAATTTAGAAATGCTTAAATTTAACTGGGATGTTTCCTTGCACTTAAGCCCTGTTAGGAAATACAAACTCACTATGGCATTATAGAAAATGTAAATTATAAATTGGTTAAGTTTCCCTTTATGTTTCCTCCCAGGAGGGCACTGGCATATACTCTGCATAGGGTTGTGCTGTTCATATATTATGATGGACCATGAGCAGGTGAATGAGCCTTGATTGTATGTTTGATATTATTAGGTTCCGAAATAGTGTTTCCTGAGTGGATATGATATTACAGTGGAATGGTGTTAGCTGGGAGCTGTGACAAGTAGTATTGTGGTGCTTTCTTGTTAGGGCCTGTCTGGTAGTAGTCTCTAGTCTGTCCTGAGCACCCGTCTGGACTTGTCAACCTGTTTCTTCACTTTGTTGGATGAGTACTGTAGTTTAAAGACTGCCTGATGTATGTTCCTTAGGGATAAGTCCCTATCCAATGAACTGGAACAAATGTCTTTGTATTGTGCAAATGATGAATTTTGTAATTTGTTCTGAATGGTGTGTAAAAACATGAAAATACGTGTCATATCCCCTCCACTGGCTGTCATTTTCTTTGGCACTTTTTATTGGTAAGAGATCCAAATCCAAGGTTTAAAAAATCACCAGAAAAACTATTTGGGGTGGGTGGGTTGGAACTAATATGATGAAAACGTGAAGAGGAGAAGCTCTGGACAGCTAGACTGTTCAATAAAGAAGGATAAACAAAGAAGAATGAATAAGATGCCATCTAAATCATACAAGAGGAAAATGCCATGCTTAGCTGATGAAACAAAACAGCCTGATTAACAAGATGAAATGCTCCTGAATGATCAGCAACAAGAAGAAAATATAGCCTGTGTTTGCTAGATATATGGAGGTCACGATAGCCTTGAATGAGAGCCACAGGCAGTCTCTCCAGTATAAGCCAAAATGTTCCAATGAATATATTGATACATGAGTAGGGTGCCAACATGCAAAGATCACACAAGTAAATTTTAAGACATTATGCTGAACATGTCATGCAAAAAATATTGCTGTCTGATGGATATGCAGAATGCTTGCCAGAACAGTGACGGCCAAAGTAAGTTCAAAGTCACAAGAAATGTTGTCATCCTTCTCTGCTAAAAATGTACAATTGCTTGCTGTTCTTGTTTAGAGGAGGCTATAGCTTGCTTTTTTCCCTAGGCTACTTGTTCAATGTAGCTGATTATCATTACAAAGTATTAGAATAGATTAACTTCTCCATATTTTGTTCCTTTTGGAAAGAGCATGTTTGAAACAACATGCTGACAAGGATTTTTAAAGGCATTTATTCCGCCCACCCCCCCCCCAAAAAAACCTATGACATTGCCTGTTTTCCAGAAGAATTTTTTTTATTCTCTAAATTGCATTGTTGCATCTCCTAATAATTCACTTAGTAGGAGAAAATCTAGAAAGAAGTAAGTAGTATCTATCTAATTAATATCTCCTAATGCCCAACTAATGTCAAGCATGACTCCAATTTATAACCAAACTATATTTTTACATTGAAAAATTCAATTACGTTTACTGACACACTTTGAAATGCTACATTATTTATACTGGCAAACTTTGCAGGCTCTCTATGTATTTATTAATGCTGTTCCCACAATAGAAAAACATACATATAATACAGATCACTGCATTCTTCATTTTTTAATTTTTCAAAGTGATATTTACATCTGTTCAAGCAAAGAAGGAAGCGGCTGCCTCATTCAAGGAGAGCCAAAAGACCAAACAGCCAGCCGTTAATTCGCCCACCCACTTGATTCTCCAGGCAAAACAAGGTAACCTTGACATTTCTCTTTCTTTCTTTCTCCCTCCCTCCTACCCTCCCCATTTTCCTCTTTCATTCTTGTTTTCTCCCTCCCTCCTCCTTCTCTCATCCACCCACATCCACACACACACACACACTTCACTTTCAGTGCACACAGCAACAATTTTGAGCTGTGAAGAGGTTCAATTGCCACCTTGGTGACTCACTTATAATGCACAAATCATTTACCAGGATAGCTTGAGGACATGACAGTGACAGAGAGACATCTGTTGGGTAGATGAGATAAGGGAAAAAAGAGGTTATTCACAGCTGGTACATTAGCCATGCTAGCCACTAGGCCAACACAGTGTCCTAGTCCTACAGCTTCCTTCCCCTCCTCTCTGCCTGCTCCCTGCTGTCAGCTGCCAAAAGATATCTGTTCTCACCCTTTGCTGAATGAAAAGGTGCTAATGCATGACTTCAGGATATGACAGAACATACAGTACTTACAAGTGTTTGGAGATGCAGCCAACCTGACCATGGGGAAAAGAAATAAGGAACTAAAAAGAGATTTATTTGTGTGTGTGTGTGTGTGTGGGGGGGATTGTTTAGCTGAATAAAAAAACTTCTCCCATTGAAATATTATTCAGAATTATTAAATGCACACTCACACACACATATCTGTGTATGTGTGGTTACCTGCATTTGTAAATATTCCCCATCTATTATTTATTATTTATTTTATTTATTACATTTATATCCTGGTCTATCCCCGCAAGTTCAGGGTGGGTCACAACATAAAAATGTACAATCATTAAACCTGAACAACAAATAACTGCCCACTGAAGTCATATATGTGGTATAAGGAAAGTATAACGGGTTGGATCTAGCCAGCTTTTCTGCTGGCGAAAAAAGGGTGGGGTTCCCTTTGACTGCCCAGGAAAGGTTTGCTTGGGATCATGATACCAACATGTACAAAAGCCATGTGGGATATGGGCTGTAATAAGAAAGGGACTGGGTTATACTGTAATAAAAAAGGGACTGGGTTATACTGACTGCATCCAACCCAGTGAGTAGTGGTCAGAGTGGTTGTTATCAGTCCTGAGCAAAGAAACTAATAATAGTGTGCTACAGTTACTACTCATGACACCAGTGTTTTACAAGAGTATTTATTGTATTTCCCCTTGAATTAACCCCTTGAGGTGAATCAGTTCTTTTAATCTACAAAACACTTTATAAGTGAGGCCTTGGCCACCCTTTCAACCAGCACATATTGTAGTAAGTTCATTACTTTGAAGATGAAGTACATCGCTGTGGCCACCCATTGTCTCCACAACTGAGCAGAAATGTGAACACAAATATCCCAGGTGCCTCTAGTGGTCCTTATTATCTCCCAGGTTTTGAATGTTTAGACCACATGGTTCAAGAACAAGATACTCTGTAGAAATTCTGCCAATTAATTAAAATGAGGACAATACAAAGACATGGAAATAAGTCTGCACAAATATATACACATCCAAAGCCACACAGAAAGTCCATGGCTAATGAAGGATTAAAATCTAATGATAATGCATGGAATTATTACTTATTCACTCATATTAGTTAAAAGATAATAACTTCTAGAGCAATAACAGGACTGGAATGTATATTATTTTATGAGAATAGTATTTTTGCATGTCATAGTCATCTTAGGTATTGTTAAAGAAAGTGTATGTAGGGTTTTTGCTTTGACCACTAAGACCTAGATTCAAAATCCTATTCAGTCTGTCATGAAGCTTACCCTGTTTCCCCAAAAATAAGACATCCCCTGAAAATAAGACGTAACAGAGGTTTTGCTGAAGTGCTAAATATAAAGCATCCCCCAAAAGTAAGATGTAGCAAATTTTTGTTTGGAAGCATGCCAGTTGAACAGAATACCAGAGCATGCAGCTGTGGAGTGGAAAAATAAGACATCCCCTGAAAATAAGACATAGTGCATCTTTGGGAGCAAAAATTAATATAAGACAGTGTCTTATTTTCGGGAAAACATGGTGCCTTGCCTCAGCCTAACATACTGAGGTTATATAAGGATCAAGTATGGAGAGGGTTGCCAGTTTAGGTTTCCCTGAGCAACAATGAGGAAGGATAGAATATTAATGTGAATGTGATACCCTTCTGCAGCTGCATAAAAGACACATACACTCCTTCCCCTCCCCAATATGCAGAGTGCATTTAAAATACCATTTTATGGCCCGCTGAAACCTGTAGGAGGTTAATTGATCCAGTCAAGTAGAAAAACTTTTCCCCCATATACTTATTCTTTGTGCTCATCAAATTCATACTGATATTACAGATGTGACCTAAAAACTTTATGCTACATATGACACAAGATATACTTCCACAATATCAACAAACAGTGCTCTGACAAACAGCTAGGGGTTGGGGAGGGTGGAAAGGGATGGCTAGGTGTGGGAGAAGTGGCAGGGAGTGGGGAGGGATTGGAGAGGGAGGCAAGGGGTGGCTAGGGGTTGGAGAGGTTTGGAAGGGATGACTAGGTGGGGTGGGGGTGGGGTTTCTGCCAGGCCCTCTGTGGCCCAGTGAGCTTGGGGCAGGGCAGAGGTGGCTCTCGCCAGGCCCTCTGCAGCCTACCGAACAGGGGGGTAGGAGTGGGAGAGGGTGGCTGTTGCCGGGCCCTATATGGACTGGCATGCTTGGAAGCAGGATGGGGTGGACGGCCTTTGCCAGGCCATGGAGCAGCTGCTCCGCAGGTAGTGATGGCCAATGGGAGTGCAGGACATACAGGACTTTGGTCCCTGTATGCCTGCACAATAATTGGCTAAGGGGTCCCAGTCGGATATTTAAACCCTTAGCCAATTATTTATAAAGATTCACATTCCATTTTGTGTTCTTCATATCATGGCCAAAAGATTCAGTACTGGCAAAGCTTTTAAGAGTGGAATTTTCAATCTAAATCCATGTGTGCTTCTATAAAAACATGCACACACATAGCAATCCCACTGGAATATTTTACCAATACATCTAAAGTATTGTCTAGTGGGGCTGGCAGTTACCACACTGAAGGATACTGTGTGGGAAATCAGAGACGTAAATACTTTGTTATTGCTGCCTGTGAGCCTCCCAAATTCCCTCAAGCTTAGATATTTGTATCCTACTTTTCTTCCCAATGAGGACCATACGTAGACTACAATAACATTCTCCTGCTCCTCTATTTGAATGCCTCAACAGCATCCTGCAAGGTAGGTTAGACTGTAAGAAAGTGATTGGCCCAAGATCATTCAGAGATTGGTTCTGGTGTTAAAAATTAGCAAAGTCTGGCTCCCAGTACTTAAAAAATGGACTGATAACCCCACCCGCAATACAATGCACTCAACCACACCTTTGCATAACAAGTTCCACCCAAACACTTAATGATTGGTTCCCCGCCCTGGGACATGGACAATATACCACACTAAACTTTCCCTTCTCACTTAGACACAGTGTGAAACAGACTTTTCTCTGTGATACACCTCTGAAGATGCCAGCCACAGATGTAGGTGAAACGTTAGGAACAAAATCAACCAGACCACGGCCACACAGCCTGGAAAACCCACCAGAACCAGTTGAATCCGGTTGTGAAAGCCTTCGACAATACATCATCCAGAGAGCTTCTATAGCAGAGCAGAGATTTGAATTTGGGACCCCCAAGTCCTAGTCTCCCATTGAAACCACTATTTATTTACTTTATTAATTTACAGCATTTGTATCCCACTTTTCCACCCTGATAAGGGTCAACAAGACGGCTAACAATTTGAAACATATGTAATACAATTCCATTTTAAAACAATTAACATCATCCCCCTCCCAAACATATTGAAACAATTTTAAAAAACAGAGTTAAAATGCAGAGTTAAAATATCTACGAAACATAAAAACATAGTGTAGGAAGGAAAGATGGTTGAGGAAATGCCAAACAGAACAACAGTCTTAACCCACATGACAGAAGATGGTAACAGAAGGGGGCAGACAAATCTACCTGGAAATAGAGTTCCAAAGCTTAGGTGCCATAACTGAAAAGACCTTCTCCCAGGTTGCCACCCATCTAATCTCAGAAGATGGGGGTACCCAAAGCAGGTCCTCCAAAGATGACCATAGTGGTCAGAAATATTCATAAGTGAATAGGTGGACATTCAGGTATGTTGGTCCCAAACTATATGGTTTTTTAAGATCAACACCAGCTGCTTGAATTGTGCATAAAACAAATTAGGAACCACTACAGATGGGCCAAGGCTGGAGTGATATGGTCCTCATGGCTCTAGTCCAAATCCTGGCTTCAGTATTCTGTATCAATTACAATTTCTGAAGACTTCTCAAGGGCAGCCCCACATAGAGCACAATGCAATAATCTAATCCCGATGTAAGCACCACCATAGCCAGATCTTTTTTGCCCAGAAAAAAATTGCAAATGGTAAAAGGCACCCTTGGCAACAGCTGCCACCTGCTTATCCAGCAGTAAGCCTGGGTCAAAGCACACCCCCAGACTATGGAACTGTTCCAACAAGGGGAGTGAAATCCCATCCAAAACAGGTGACATTGTAAACTGCAGACCTTTTACAATGAGCAGCAGTGGTGTAGTGGTTAAGAGCAAGTGTACTCCAATCTGGAAGAACTGGGTCTGCCGTTTGAGCTGTGGAGGCTTATCTGGGGAGTTCAGATTAGCCTTTCCACTCCAACACATACCAGTGGTGACCTCAGGCTAGTCACAGTTCTTCTGAACTCACTCAGCCCCACCTACCTCAGAGGGTGTTTGTTGTGAGGGGGGAAGGAAAGGAGTTTGTAACCCCCTTTGAGTCTCATATAGGAGAGAAAGGGGGGATATAAGTCCAACTCTTCTTCTTCTTCTCCACCTTCTTCTCCTCCTCCTCCTCCCCTTCCATATACCATTTGTAGGAGTGCCTTAGAACAGGTGGGGGGGATCATAGGGATTTGGGGGCAGTAGCTGTGTCAATTCAGCTCTCTGCAAGGTGGTAGGATCCAGCCTGGGGTCCAGCATGCTACTCCAGATGCCCTCTGGCTTAGACCACCTCTGACACTATGCTGGTTCTCATCAGCCCAGATGCTAAGAGCCCCAACACAAAGGTCAGGGCAATTTAAGGATGGAATGTCACAGTCCTGGGTGGCCTATGGCAGTCTCAGAACATTTGCCCTTTACATTCCAATATTGGCTTTCCTTTAAAGGTGCAGTTTTGCAGGACAGACCAGATCTTGTCCCGCAAAAATAAAGGCGAGTCAGAAAACCCTAACTGAGCTGTGTGATTTCAATGTATGGGGATCCCCTGGGATTACACCAGACTATAGAGATCAATTCCCCTGCAGAAAATGGATGCCTTGGAGGATGGATTCTGTGGCACTGTACCCCACTGAGGTCCCTGTCATCCACAGACTCCATCCGCAAATAAGGTTTTGCCACTGGAGCCTGGAGATCTCTTGTTATTACACCCGATCTTAAGACAACAGAGATCATTTCCTCTAGAGAAAATGGCTGCTTTGGAATGAGGACTCTATGGCATTGCACCATGTTGAGGTTCTCTCCCCTCACCAAATCCCACCTTTCCCAAGCTCCACCTTCCAAATCCCTAGGTATTTCCCAGCCCAGAGCTGGAAACCCTATTCCAAATCTCCAGGAGTTTCCTAACTTGGGCTCATTCTGCACATGCAGAATAATGCACTTTCAAACTGCTTTCAGTGCTCTTTGAAGCTGTGCGGAATAGCAAAATCCACTTGCAAACAGTTGTGAAAGTGGTTTGAAAATGCATTATTTTGCGTGTGCGGAACGGGCCTCGGATCTGGCAACACAAGCAAGAACTGAATTTGTAGAAACCTAGGGGTTTTGCTTAGATTACAGATCCCTTAACAATTCCTATCAACAAAGAATTTGACCTATCCTAAAGGTATCCTAATGCGCCATTAAATATGAGATTGCCTTCTCCAGGAAATAAATGCTGACTAACAGCGTACAATTCCTTTTGTGAAGTTTTTTTTCCCTCCACAAAGTATGATCAGTGGTAAAATGTAAATAAAAAACCTTAAATTGCTTTATCTGTCTTGTACTTTCAAGCACTTAAAGTGAATGAAATCTCCTTTGAGGAAACATCTGACTAAGCAAAATAATGGTTATGCATTTGTGAAAATGCTTAATGAACTCCTCAGTTAAAATACTGTTATTTTAGAGCCCATTACTATGTGTGTTAAATTAATTTGAGGCTACACAGTTGAACTCCCCCCTCCTTTCTTGTGTTAATATAGTAAAAAATAATTGACCTTAGCTTCATGTAAGAGGGTAAAGAGCTTGCACCATCAGGAATGTTGGCAGAGAAGCCAAATACAAGAACCCAAAAGTGGAGGAGTGTGTTCACAAATCTTGTTTCTGTATTCATTTGTCTAGTGTTGGTTCAAAGTCAGGAAACTTGCCAAAGATCAAACACATTTTTTTCTTTAAACAGTGTGTATTGTAAATATTCTAGCTGGCATTCATTTTCTGTTTCTTCCCGTTCTCAAACATACATATTTACTATGCCTACAGTGTTTGAGTTTATATTTTATAGGCTGAAGGAAATGTATCACTTGTCTGCAGAGTAAGATATTTCAAATAATGGTATGTAATCCTCTGCTACTAGAAGCTGAGAGCAATTCAATTACTTTGAAAAAAAATCAGGATGTATAGGGAGCTTAAGCATTCACCTGAGTCTAACAGTGGATGCCAATCTAATTTGTCCTTTAGGTGAACTTTAGAAATTTTTCGGACCAAATAGTTGAGTGGCTCAGTGTCCTGAATCACAGTTATGCTTCATTAATGTTCAAATGTAAAATTGGTGTACAGTATACTATATACAACAATCATTAATAACATGCTACAATAATTAACTACTGATCTAGTGCTCCATAGATGTTCTTATGCCCTGTATAATTGGTATATAATATCATTGGTGTATAATATCCTAGCATGCACAGTTCTTACAATGCTCTTGGAAGGGAATCCCATGAGATAAGTGCTAACAATATAGGGAAAAAACTCATGTAGCTGACTAGTTCCTGAGAGAGCTTTAACCTTCCTCCCTAAGGATGCTCTCTTACCAAGAAGCTATTATAAATACAGGGACAGTATTTAGCTAGAGAATAGACTGTGCTAAGAAGGAAATAAGCTGAGAAAGCATGCTACGTAGTAAACTGAGGGTTCAGAATCTAAAATGCCTCCTTCTACAACCATAAATTGGAAGCCATCCAAAATAGTTTCACACATGAATATTTTCAATTGAAAAAGCATAAATCCATGTTTGCCTAATGATATGATTATGAAGCAATTTGGACCAAAAGCCAGAGGAATGAGAAAAATATACAATAATATTGTAACCTCACAAGCATTTTTGTTCTAATTTTTAATTCAGCCAGTATTATTTTAGCTTGGCCAAAGCTGTAACCCAGAATTCCTCACGAAGCCATATTCAGCCCAAGACCTTTACCTCACTAAAGTGCTGACAAGCAAACTGACACATATCCAGGATGTGGTAACAAAGGGCCATGGAAGAATAAAGGGTCCTTTTGACTTGCACAATACATAGCCCTTCCCTGGCGGAATATATCAAGAACCCATATAGTCTGCCCCAAGGGTCCCTGAGAATACCCAGTGTGTGCTTTCAGGATAATTATTTCTTTTGTTCAAAAGATCCATGCTTTTAGTCTTAAAGATCCTAATGTACCTATCTTTACTGCATTGTATTTCTATTTTTGTATGCTTATATTTTGTAGGAAAATAATATTATGGAGCTTACGATATTACTTGCCTGTCAACCTTTATGAAGATAGTGGTCTGGTAGATCGTGTTCCTAATGTTTTGCCTGCATCTGTGGCTGGCATCTTCAGAGGCGTATCACAAAGAGAAGTCTGTTACACAGACTTCTGTATCTCTGTGATACACCTCTGAAGATGTCAGCCACAGATGCAGGTGAAATGTTAGGAACAAGATCTACCAGACCACGGCCACACAGCCCGGAAAACCCACAACAACCAGTTGAATCCGGCCGTAAAACCTTCAACAATACTTTATGAAGATAGTTTGTAGAATGTTTGTTAAACTGAAGAAGAATTTCTGTCTCTCTTAATACTGGTAAACTGTTCTGTCTCTCTCCCCCCACCCCAAATGTTGCTATAAGGCACACCCTGCCTTCTGCAATCAAGTACATTTAGTCTTCAAGTAGGACTACAGAAAACATCTGCATTTCTAAAATACTATCGAATGTTGTAAAGGGCTCCTTTTGTTTTATTAACAAGGTCATCAGGAACCAGGATGACTGAGAAAACAGATGTTGAAATCTTAAATGTTGCCATCAAGATGCCAATACTCTGAAATGGATGTATTAATGTTTGAATTTGTTTTGGAGACATTCCTTCCCATATTTTTTTCCTATAAAAATCCCTGCTTTTCACCGGTTCATCAATCCCCTACCGTTGCTACAGGAGATGGTGTCGGCCTCAATAAAATTTTATTGAGTAATTCTCAAGCCTCTTGCCTCCCGATATTTCTTGTCTCTCTTGTCGGGAGTTGGGTAAGCCTGCCTGTTGCCTTCTGTGGCAACAATATATGACCAGTAAACATTTGAATACAAAGGATGCTCAGTGGTCCTTTGGATCAGCGGTTCTCAACCTTCCTAATGCCATGACCCTATAATACAGTTCCTCATGTTGTGGTGACCCCCAACCATAAAATTATTTGTGTCTCGGTTCCTAAGACCATCAGAAATATGTGTTTTCCAAGGTCTTAGGTGACCCCTGTTAAAGGGTTGTTCAACCCCCAAAGGGGTTGCGACCCACAGGTTGAGAACTGCTGCTTTAGATCATCTGATCTCAGGCTGTTTAAGAGGCTACCTTGGAGGAGGGAAGAACCACATGCTCCACTCTGGTATCTTGTGAAGAGGAATGGGATACAAATGTGATATGATACCTTGAAAAATCCTCCATAGATTGGCTGTTGTGTGTTTTCTGGACTGGGCTGTGTGGCCGCAGTCTGAAAAACAGTCAATTGCTTCTGGCCATGAAAGCCAATACCTCCATTATGATTTTCAGCACAATTGACACAACTTGGTGTTTGCACTGGGACAGAAGGTTTTTTTCTCAGATGGTTTACAAAAGATATGACTAACCTTAACTGTCCTCACAAACCCTGAACCAAGGTTGCCAACCTCCAGGTGAGACTGAGAAATCTTCCAGAATTACAAATGTTTGCCAGATGACAGAGATTAGTTCCCCTGGATAAAATGGCTGCTTTGGAGAGTGGACTGCATGGCATTATAACCCACTGAAGTCCCTTTCCTTCCCCATCACCATAGGCTCCACCCGCAAAATTTCCAGGTATTTCCCAACCTGGATATTGTTACTACGCTGCCTGGTAACTTTTATTAGCTCCAGACCACCCAGCTCTCGGCAGCGCAGGGGAACACAAACGGGACCCGACACAGCGAGTATGATGAATAAAAGAATGTTTTGTTGAGATGCTGACCTAAGTGTCAGCACCTCCACTCCACGGCAACTGCAGCCTCCTAGCAGCCTTGCAACATCTTAAAAACCCTTTCTCCCGCTGGCAGACCGGGGGAGTCCAGGACAACCCACCACCATTCATTAACAAAATACACAGTATCCAATCATGCATTTGCAATACATGGGAACCATTCAGGGTTCGATGGGCAGCCCCTTCTTGGCTTTCGCACTGGCAGGAAGAACATAAAGAGTCCCTTGGGTGCCTGGGGTCGGGCAACGAAACTTGATGATGATGGCCCCCTTATCTGCCTGCTGGTGAGATTAGGCAGGGTGAGGCGCTTCTTCCGGGGGTCCCCTTTGTCAGCGTCCATCAAGAGTTTTACAAGTGAAAAGGGACAGGCTCAGGTGGAGCAGGG
The DNA here is from genome assembly GCF_021028975.2 of Sphaerodactylus townsendi. Classification (NCBI taxonomy): domain Eukaryota; kingdom Metazoa; phylum Chordata; class Lepidosauria; order Squamata; family Sphaerodactylidae; genus Sphaerodactylus; species Sphaerodactylus townsendi. The sequence continues at coordinate 45,159,089 of NC_059431.1, forward strand.
GTGGATTCCTGCCTTGAGCCAAGGAGGTTCCATGCAGACGCAAATACAGAGGATACAAAAGATAACTATAAATCCTATTTTCTATCTAATACAGTTGGTTCCTACCTACCTAATACAGAAATAAAACATTGTTTAATCTTTATTCAGAACAAATCCAGAAGTGGAATAAATTCACTTCTGGCTCCGCTATCAATATGGAAAATCTAAACAGCAGGTGGTGCTTAGTGAAATGCTACAAAACTGCTCTGTTTGACCTGAAGTCACCAGCACCTGAGCATTCTTGTCAAACATGCAACAAAGGTTCAAAACACATTTGAAACTGCTGAGTGGAATGCTTGCAAAAGGCCAGCATACCCAGAGAGATGCCTGCCCTCTCCCTGGTACTTCTCTCTATACAAATCACAAACCTACCTTTTAAAACCCTCTAGCATGACTTCCTACTAGAGTTGATGGGAACTGTAGTTTTTTCTAGTCCTGTAAACTGAATTGGAAAGCAGATGAGAAATACATTTCCGATCAACTCCAGCAATCCAGTGAGTCCTGAGCTTGGGCCAACAGTGACTGAAGCTGGCTTCTGTGTGAAGGTGAATGCTGACAGCTGCACAGATGCCAATATATTCAACATGCTGTTAATTTAAATTCAAACAAATCATCAGTGTAAATAAATTGGGTGCTTGACATAGAGAACAAAATGGGCATCACAAACAGGATAAAAGTAATTGTTGAAAATATTATTTTTGAGGATCATAGCATCAGTAGCACCCAGGTACCCTGCTCCACTGGGAGTTGCAGAGGAGATCTCAGATAGGTTGATTTACTTTCACCTTGAGCAGAAACAACAAAAAACAATAATTAAATATAACATAATGCTCTGATTTCTATATCTAGCATGGCACAAGAATTTGAGCTGGCCATCAACTTGATTCAGTTCTTTCCCAGCTCATTGAATTCTGCAAAGAACCTCTCTCTATTTTGAACACCCCCATTTCCAATGAGATTACTGACAAGTACAAAAAAGGTGTTCCCTAATGAAATCTAGCATATGCTCTAAGGTCATGTAGGAGGAAGAGTGCCTCAATCTTTGAAGTCATTTGCAATTAGGGGAAGAAATAATTGAATTGGATTCCTGCACCATCTCCTGCTTCCATTTCTATCTCTCAAGCATGGACATTACCTGTGACCCCATATTAAATATTAATAAAATGCAGATTTAAAATATTAAAGCTTTACATTCATGTTAATGAGTACTGTCAATCAATTGAGGGCTAAACATGTAGCTAATTTCAGAGTTCAGATCAGATGTTCAAAATTATCTTATTGGAGGGGGCTATTAATCTGGAAATAAGAAAAATGATCTTTGCTTTCTGAAGTTCACAATAGCTAATACCAATGCCATTAGAATGTTTTTTTAAAAATTGTCATACAAAAAAAGCTGTGTTTTGACGTAGTGTTTATTCTGCAGTGATCTATGCAAAATACTTGTGTTGATGTATTAGTGGTGGCCTCTCAGTAAAAGATTGGAGGTAAGGGAGGGGAGCTTCAGTTTTGTTAAATGGAATTAATAATATGAAGACTGGCTTATCAAGCAGATTAACTGCATGATAATATAGAATAATACGAGATAAATGCATTTTATTTTCACATTTCTATATGGCAGTCCAAACAGTGGATGCAAAAATATTGAAATTATTTATCAGTCTTCATATTTTAGTCATGCATGGAAATGTCTTTATCCTTAAGGCAAACACATGTTTATTTGTTTACCCACTTGTAAGTTATATAAGTGGGACTCTAACTACATGCAAGGTAATGTTCACATCCTTTTTCTGTTTTATATCTTCATTTTCTAGACAATAAGAGAGCAATTCAGTCTCCCAAAGTCACCAGCTAGAAGAACCTTCAGAGGTTGAATATTATATTCTTTATAACTCTAAAGGACGTGATGATGGTTATATCCATGGTTCTCAAATGGAGACAATTTATTTTTATAATGTCTGTGCCAGTGTTGTGCCAACTGAACTGCTGTACTAGGACAAAGGTCCAAATCCCCACTTTAACATGTCATTAGTTGCCTTTGGGCCAGTCACTCTCTTTCTGTCTAAACCACCTCATTGGATTGTTGTGAGGATAAATTGGAGGGGGGGGGAGGGGGAGACTATGTAAGCAAGATTCCTTGACAGAAGGTTGGAATCAAAATGATAAATAAATAAAATCAGCCTTTCTACCATCATTCAAGGTAGCTTTCAATGTAGAAATGCATTAAACAGTGATAAGCCACAGCTGGAATGAAAATTACAGCAGAAACAGAATCAAAAGACAGTATAGCACCCAAAGCAAAAATTCTGGTGGCTAGCTATTGACCAATGTGGACAACAGATCATTTTGAACAATGGCACAACTCCATCATTCTGTAAGAGTATATATTTTGCAATGGGGTGTTTTGTAGTGAGTCGTTTGAGATCTGTACTGGCCATGTGAAAATACCAAATCTCAGTCTCTAGACAGAGAAAAATATGACTTATAAATATGTAGAAATAGGTCTACGGCTGATCTGCACTACTATAATTTATGTTCCAGTTGCTGTTCTTCTATGCACAAATGAAGGAAGTTTATGTGGAAAATGTAAAAAAATCAAATTGGAACTGCACATTAAGAGAGACATATGGCTTCCCATGCAAAACAATACCACTTTGTTTATTCTCTCCTTTCTATCCCCCAAGTATAGTAAAAAGAGAGTAGTATGGTTGTTATCTCTGGCTTGGTAAATTCCTGCAGTGCCTGGGGAAGGTGAACTTTGGGGAAGAGAGGGAGCTGGGGGTGGGGGTGCCACAGAGGCCCCTCCAAACACTATTTTCTCCAGGGGAACTGATTTCTGTCATCTGAAGATCAGTTGGAATTCCAGAGAACTCTAGGCTCCACCTAAAACCTGTTAACTCTAGAACTGGTGAAGCTATATCACCACACTACCAGGCTTCCTATCCCTGATTCTGTTCAGCCAACAGTTGTTTGGGTTGGGGGCCAAGACACAGGTATATATTAAGCTATCTTTGCTCTCAAGTCAATAGGGAGAGGTTTGTGAGAGGTTCTGAAAAAACGACCAACCCTTCTCTTCATTGTTCTCCTTCAGATCAGTTGCCCTGGAGAAAATGATCACTATAGAGTGGCCTCTATAGCATTATGCCCCACCCTAGCCTATGCTCTACCCTCAAATCACCAGGAATTTATCAGAGTTTAGGGCAAATATTCATCCATCCACTCTCATTCAGCCATGACTTTTAGAGCATGGGGGGAAATTAGAGGTTACTTTTGAAGATAAGTGGTTCCCTTGGTTGGTGGAGGCTTTGCCCTCCTTTGCTCAATTACTCACCCTAGTCTGCAGCCTTCCACTTCTGCCTATGGACAAACATACTAAACAGAGTTATGATGATGTTTTGAGAAAACAAAGGAATAATAAACAGTTTTCAAAAGGGTATCAATTTTACATTCTAAAGAAACAATGAACAATGTCAACTATGTGTGTGTGTTTTTTTTAAAAAAACTTCTTTTGATGGGAGCACCTGAATACATGGTTTTTGACTAGGAATGTTTGCTCACCAACCAGGTTGACTCATGTTCTTAACAATCCCAGACAGGGAGCTTATTTTTCGTGGAGAAGTTCAGCTGTTCATGGACAGCTTGATTCAGTTCAACTAGCTGCTTTTTACATATTCAAAAAGTACGGCACAATGCAACTGGCAAAATTTGATGCATGCACACCCTGGAAATTGTAGTCATTTAATTACCCATCCCAACTATCCAGGACCCTTGGGGAAAAGCTGACTTAATTCAAAAGTGGCAGCATGGCAGCATGGCAGAAGGAAATTAAACTTCACAATTCCAACTACTCCACAACTGCAGAGCAGTTTGACAGCTGCTTGAGTTGGATACTGGTGAGGCGAGGACATCCAGTGCTTGGTTGACAAGTAATGACATCTTCTGAACATGTTTGCTAACTGCTAAGAGGTTAACAGTGTCTCTGCATATAGTTGCATTCCAGAGTACCATTTAGTTAAAAACATGGAACTTTAAACTGGTGATGGCCAACCAATGTGCACTGGCTTGGAGTGAAATATGCCTCCCTATGTGCCTCTCCACCAGTTCCGATATTTATTGATTGTCCAGTTTCATGTGCCATTATAGGGTGTAGGATATATAGATGAGCTCCATAATGAAGATGACATTCTCAAGGTTGTGGGATAATCTCCCCAAACAAACCTGCTAGAGCACTCATTTACTGGCATTCCAGAGGAACAAGGATTTACCTAGTTCTGTTTGTTAACATTGTCAACTATGGCTTTTAATCTGCTATATCAAGGGTCTCCAACCACATACTTGACAAAATCTTTCTTAATGCCTACCGAGTATTTTAGAAAGTGGGTGGGGCTTTTGCCCAGCCAAGTATCTGATTAGCCACTAGACATTTTTTGGCTATACAGATTTTAAAAAACATTGTTTTGGCAGTAACTGCCACCACAGCACACTGCAGGTGACTCTGGCATTTCCCCCACGGCCAATATATCCTGGGATAAGGAAGTGAACCATTCTGGTTTGGCCTTGGGTTCCACATGGCTTCCAGGCCTAAATTGGGCCCTCCCTTCGAGATTTGCCTTTCAAAAAACTATGAAATTGATGGTTCTTTTGAAAAAGCCTGCGCCACTCCTGCTCCCATGCAAACACTGCAGGAGACAGGCCGGTTTATTTTTCCAGCTTTGCCACCTGCTCTCTCCGCCCCTTAGTTGCAGCCAATCAGAACGTTGGAAAAACGAAATCTACGTAAACTATGTAAAAATACGCAAACTACGTAAACTACGTAAATGACATAAATATAAACGTTCATGTGGAAAATGAAAATAAATGGAGGGCTCATGCATAATTCACCGGAGTTCTTCCTCCCGGCCTCAAATGCGTTGACGGGCAGTTGTGCGAAGGGAGAAACCGGAATAAAAACACCCTGGAATATATGATCCCGGGTCTATCCCAGGATATTTGGCTGTGGGGAAAATGCTCCCATCTCTTACAGTCCTTTTGTGGCTGGACACACTTCTTGCAGAAACCAATTTGTGACAGCCATTTTGTGGCTACACTCACCACAATGTTTCAGAAATCTAGTTGTGCCCACAGGATCAAAAAAGTTTGTGGATTCCTGTGCTACACATTTGGTTTCTTCTGTTTTATTAGCTCTTAGATATTTTTGTTGTAAAAAATATTATGAACTTTCTCCAGTGTAGAAGATTTGAAACAGAAATAAGCACAAAATTAACACTTGGCTTTAAACGGATCTTCCATATTCAATAAAAAATTGCCCCAATATAGCTCTAAGTTATCCCCCCTCACCCAGCTCCCTTGTAACTTGGGGAGCAGAATGGTTATTATGTTATGACATCCCATTCAACCTGGCTAATTACAATGATGTTTTCTGTATTTGGCTGTTTTGGGATATCCAGTGGGTATGGCCATGGGCTGGTAGTTTTTGTTCCTAATGTTTTGCCTGCATCTATGACTGGCATCTTCAGAGGCATGTGTATGTTGAGATATCCCCAGTATGCAACAATGTCACTAAGGTGTCCAACTCTATCCTCACACTGTTTGTGCACAGGATTGTAGGATGTTTATTTGAGAATATAGTTTGCTGCCTGAGGAGGAGAGAATGAGCTCGAGGGTACGGAAAGACAACATAGCCTGTTTATTCCACCTTGTGTGGAATAAAATTTGGCCACAATCTGTTTATTGGGGTGCTGGCTGAAGGAAGCAGAGGCGCAGCATAGGGGACGAATCTGGCACTGGGCTGCACATCTTCTGTCCCCGAGTGACCACTGGGCAGCACTCCTGCTGCCCCCAGTAATATCCTTCCCCAGCCCGATGCATGGGGGAAAAACAAACACCCAGAGCAGCAAGATAGTGGGAGCCATCTGGGCGCTTGTTTCTGGATGAACTCCCCTTGCTGCCAGTGGGCATGGCACGAGCAACCCGCAGCCCCTTCTGGGCATGTGGTACACTACCACCCTCCTGGCTTCTCCCTGCCCGCTCCCAGGAAGCAATGCCAGCCAAGGTAATTCTCTCTCCCTCTCATTCTGTCTCTCAGAGCTTAGAAGCATGTATACTGCCATAAGGCCCAGATAAAACTGTTATAGACATTATTAGCAAGATGTCTAATAAAGGGCTTGATAGTTGTGGTGGGCAAGTAGGAGTTCCCACTGTCTTTGTCCCAATGACTTTCCCCTTGACTCCTGCTTCCTCACTCCCTCAGGACACTGAAACTACTATCTTTGTTTGCCCAAGTCCTAAGTTGTCTCTTGGCTTCATGGTAAGCCTTTGTCTGTTCATGGTTGATCTTTTAATTCTAGGGCTTTTTATGCATCCTGTTTTGCAGCTTTCCTTGGTGTGAAGGAAAGCAGTGCTCTTCCAATGCCACTTGAAAAGGAGCTTGCTGAAGAACAAGAGGAAAATAACAAAAGGGCTTTAGTAGCAGTATGGTAAGTATAATAAAATATACATCATTGTCCGTACAATCCTATGAATACTTTCCTAGGAATAAACTCCATTGAACGGACCTGAGTAGGATTTTGAGTAGATCAACTTCTGTCAAAGCTACGCTGTTTGAAAACCCACTGAACTTCAGTGGACCTAGAAGGGGTATAATTCTGTTTATGATTGCACTGTAAATATATTACCTTTAATTTTAAAGCCCACACAAATAAAATGTTGCCTCTATCTGAATTTTTTTATTGAAGGAGAAATCTTCTATAATGGGGCTGCATGCTTATAAAGAATATGCCCAATTCACAATCTCGATTTTATATACACACTCACACACACACATAGAGGGATTGTGAACTGAGCTTATAAATTATTTTCCTGCTAATCAAGAGAAGCAATTAAACACCAAGTTGCTTAAATGATCTTCTGTCACAAGCCTTCATGTTTTCCGTCACAGTACATATGGCCCAATTGTTTACTGATTAAAAAGAAGGAGTGAAAGAATGATTATTTTTTTCAAAAAAATCCCTGCTCAGATGTTAAATCAAGATGTTTTCTTCACTTTCAAATGGTGGGCTGCCTGCCAGTACTTACAATGAGAAATTTAGAAGGGCTTTTTAAAAATAAGATACAAAGGCATATCTTGTGTTTGGACATTACACTGTGATGGCCCATCAACATCAGGAATTGTAGAAAAGAAGCTGTTCTTAAGGCATATGTTCACCCCATTGTGGTAAGAATACTCTCGGGGAAAATGTTATTTGTGCACTTATGGTAGGAGACTGAGCAACCAGGGGCAAATTTGGTCCTGGGCATAAATAGGCACTCTGACATGAAGACAGAGCCACCTGCCAGTGATACATTTGCCCTATAGTGTTATTTGGCAGGCAGAAGCTCACAAAGTCAAACCGGGAGAGATGTTAAGTGCATTGTGGCTTGATGTGACAGTAAATCCAAGGCCTCAGCTGTCTGCGCTGTTGACAATTTGAAGTCACTCTTTTGAACTTCGTGCAAATGTCATTGGTTCGTAAAACCTGAGTACCAGCATCAATTAGCTGTAGGTGGAATTAGCTGTAGGTGGAAGGATTATCATTCTGAATCTTTCAGCAGCTAATTCTGTGACTGGCAAAAATGTTGTGCACCTTATGTGTGTAAGCTGTTTATTTCTGATTTGGAAACTTGGAGTGCTTCATTTAGGGGCTCTGTGTTGAGTTGGGTCTGACTGCATTGCATTGTGTAGATATTTGAAAGGTGACATGTAATCATTTGATACATTCATGATTGCATTGTACAATGAAATCTAGACCTATTAATGTATCAAGTGCTTCTTGTGATATTGAATTAAGATAGACAAACAATGCCAAGTAAATACGGAGTTCATTTTGTACAGTGAAATCAGCATGTTGCTACCATTATCTGTGAATTGTTTGCTACAGCATCATATGTTGCATACAATGGGACATCCATCTGTTTTTCTAAGTATAGCCAAGTTTGTTTTGCCTAATTTTACACCCATTTGAACATCCTAGGCTGGTATATTTGTCTTGGATTTGATCATTATTGGATAAGTGGCTCTGCTTAGAGGGGATTGTGAAAAATGCAGCAGAGCTGAGACAGAATGTAAAGCAGATCTAAAGAGATCACTGCAGGGTGATGAGAGGGGGAAATGACAGACTGTAAATGCAGGGAGTCCTGAAAATAATAATAAATAATAATAAAAGGAGAGGGGAAAAACATTTTAAACCATATACCAGTCGCAATAGTGCCAACCCAGCATTCTAGCAAAGGCGTTTTAAATTAATAATGCCTAAGGTAAGGTATGTGAGGGGGAAACACTGCATAGACGTAAATTACAAGCAGAAAAATATTTACAAACTCTTCATAGGTACATGGATGTTCATTTACCCCTAGTCTGTGCTTGTCAGATAAAATGGAGAAACAAGTGAGCAGCAGAGGTGTTTATGCTCTTATGCAGATCTGATGCGGTCCAGTCACAATGCTGAGCTGATTATTATTTGCTGCATTTTTATCCTACCTTTCCTCTAGGGCTCTCTCCCTATTTCTCCTCCTATGAATTAGTTTTGTCAGGCCCAAGGCTAACATGGGAGCTTCAAGGCAAACTAGGAAACTGAAGCCAACTCTCTATAATCTTCTTCTACTATACTGTCTTGGCCCACCTGATTAAAGCTCAGCCAACCAACAATGATTTCTCAAAGAATACCTCAGGGTATTTCTTGTGAAAGAGAAAATGGCTGCGAAGGCAGCATAAGGAATACAAAACAGGAGATGTGGTGGAGGCTACAAATGGAAGGATCTTGAAATTGCTACTTCTCAACCTGATCACAGGAGTCTTTGTCTCTGCTGAAAAGTTGTACCACTTTTCATGCTTTTTCCAAAACCAATGAATCAAATCACAATGAATCAAATGTTTAGACCAAAACCAATGAATCAAATCATACTAAATTATTTTTTATTAATATCACACCACTGATGAACAATGGGCTAAAGGCAAAAATGACAGGTCACTGTTCTCAATTGTCTTACAATCTAATTATATCACAGGCAAGTGTTAACGGTTTACAGCAAAACCAAATATTTGATCAGGCAGACTGATAGAAAAAGAAAACATCACTAACCTACTTTTAAAATGTGATCATAGGTGGAAACTCATGGCATATTTGATAAATGGTACTTAGGTACTTTCACAACAGGACTGGCCCTGAATGCCCTCAGGAAGAGTTATTAAAGTGGCTTTGTGCAGTACAATAACAGTCTTGACAGTGAAATTAAACCCTTGACTTGGCTAGCTCATCAGCAAACAATAGTGTAGCCCACTTTTAATTCAATGTTTGTTCTTCCATCCCCCCCCCCCCCAAGCCATATTGTTTTCCTACAGAAAGATTAGGAAATTCTGAAGAAGTGATTGATCCTTCATGTTTCTTTATGATTCTTAACTAACTCCTCTGCACTTTTTTCCTGCTTGTTTTTCTTCACTATCCATTTCTCAGCCCCAGGAGAAAGCCTAAATGCATCCAACCTCAGGAGCAAAATTATTTCTTTTTCTTTCCTTCATCCTCTTTTGAATTGCTGCAGTGGTGGTTCCAAAAGGGCGATGAGAGCCTGAACTGATCCTTTGAGCCACATATCTTTTGTTTACTTACTACCTAGTAAACATACCCTGTGGGAGAGCTGGTGATGGGAAGAAGGGAGAAGGGAAACAGCGAGAACCAAATTGAAGGAATGTAAAGGCACTGAGGGGAGATGGAGGGGTGAGAGCAAAGAATCAGATAGCTGCAAGAGATATGGTGTGTGAATGTGTAGAAGCTAGCAAGACTCTGCCCCCTTCTGCACAGCAAAAGTACAGCGGGTTGCAGTCGGGATAAAGCAATCCACTGTCCAGTTGGTGTGTTCTGATGCCTCCATACAAGAAGCGAATGGAGGCCAGGAACAAAATGTGGGTTGCTGTCATGCCTTCGCATGGAGGCCCTTTTTTTTTTTTTTTTAAAAAAACCTACCTACCAGAGGCATGCATGACTGGGCCCCCACAGCCATGCCAATGGATGTTAGGACCCTGTGCACCTGCATGGCTACCCAGATGCCATGTGGGAGAGACAAGACAAATGGAACACACCCGCATTACAAGTGCTTCCCTGCCCGGCTGTTTGCTCAAAAGCGGCTGTAAACCACATTAAAACAAAGGAATCGTGGATAGTGTGATTCTTGAAAAACCCAGGTTGGGAGGGAGAACACGGGACAGACTTGCATTAGGAGCGGGATCTGTGTGAAGTTCCCCCCCCAAAAAAACTGGTTTTATACCATCATTAGCCCATGTTTATTGGCCCATGTGGAAGGGTCTTGAGAACCACCAATTGCAATGCGTTCTCTGAATACGTAATTCAGTCCTGTGTTCAAGAAGCTGAAAAATATGATGCAGACCAATGAACCATGGTTTACTGCGGATTTCCTTGTTGATTGTTTTGTGTGCATCCATGTGAGTCTATTTCTTTCCTAGAAACCAAAATCTAAATATGTGAAAGAGAGGCAAAGGGGATAATTTGCTGGCCAGTAAGAAAATGCGAGCTGAAGGCTCGATTTGTTGACTTGATTTGAAAATTCTGTCCAGATTAGTCTGGAATTCTTCTTCAGCTGACTTCGGAATTCTTCTTCAGTTGACTTCAGAAGCCACATTACACACTTTGCACTACCAAAAAAATGCAATCATGCACATTTAATTTAACATCTAAAGCAACATAAACCAACCAGCAGTTTGACTTGTTTTTCTCAGACAGCGCTAGCCATGTAATATTTCTGTAAGGAAAAAGTGATTTATGTAATTGTGATGCTTGAAGTCTAAAGCAGGTTAACTGTTCAACCCAATAAGGTTATATTATTTGACTAAATCTTGGGAGGTTGAAGCTTATTACAAGTGCATTTGCATTAGTGCAATTGCCAGTTCCTAATATGAAGCTCTGTGCCTCTTTAAGGACTTTACATATTTTTATTTTTGAGTAGGGAGCTTGTGCTTATCCCTTGTGTCTGAGGATGAAATAAGGAAACCTGTCAAAGCTTCTCTCCTCTTCCACTTTTTACTAGAGTAGAAGAGCTCAGGTTTAATTTAAAATAGATGATCATACAGTTCCTATGGGAGTAACTTCAACAAAATGACTTGAGGTATTTTCACTATCTCTGACTGAGCTGCATGGAAGACATGAAATGAGAATGACTTAAAATACTGCAGTTCTTAAAAGTAAGTTTCAGTTAAAGAAGAACATGGGGGTCAAATGATGGTTTAAATAAATATATTCTGACAAACAGCTGGAATATATGTATTAGTACTACTCTTCTAGAGCATCTGGCGATCACTGAATTTCTTGCCTCATATTTCAGTTCAGTTATCACAACATGGTATTGTGCTAGCACTAGAAGCTGACCTCTGATGGTTGGTAATGCACTGTCCTTTGCTGAACACAAATCATTGCCCCACTGCTTATAACACCAGAGTGACATGTAAGGGCATCTATCGGGTCTTTCATTCACGGGAGGACTTTTTGATCAATACAGTCATGGCACAATTTCCCTTTCCAGTGAGACTAGGGGATGGAGACCAGTAAACTTAATTACTTGCTGGTTGTGTCCAGTCCATTGGTAGTGATGACAGATGCCAAATGCCCAACAGACTGTTCATCTGCATCTGAATAGCTTAAAAGTGTTCAAATTCATGAAAAAGATGGGTGAGCATATGCAATCATATGCTGCTTTCCCACAGATGCTCCCTTGTTATCACTTGTGGTACCACCACTGTTTGGAACTTAGAAAATACATTGTTGAAGGGGAAAATACATTATTTTAACACTTTGTGTTGAAATTTACTCTTCTAGTACCACTGTATTCCTATCTCACTACAGTGTGATCTGGTGTCTCTTAATGTCTCTTTATGGTCCATTCCATACAGCAAAAAAAAGACACCTGTGGGACATCTTAAAAAGAGGTGACCACTTCTTTTCACTCCACACATCTAAAATAAGACATTCGGGGGATTTCTTGAAGAGAGGCAGCTTCTGGTGTGCTTTCCAGACAGCAAAGGGGAAATAGACTTTTTCCTGCCTGATCATTTTGTTTTCCAATTAGTTTCACTCTCAGCTTGCACCCAACATTTTGTGTGCAGCAGAAGGGATTCTCCCTACCGCCATCTGCTGAAGGTTGCCCTAGAATGTTTGCTCTGCTGGCTCTGAACCTGTGTGCCTTTTCTGCCCAAAAAATACATAAGGTTACCCACCTGGTCTTGCCAATTCCAGCAATATATATGGCTTTCCTATTTAAAAAAATACTCAATGAACTATCTCCATAGATACGCAGACATGGATATGAGAATTGTAGCCACTCAGAAGATAGGTCTTCTGTCCATTAAAAAAACACCGGGTAGACGTACCCTCCATGGACCAACTTCTTCTGACTGCACAGAAAACTATTGATCCATGGAGGGGAAGTCTACCCTATGTTTTTCAATGGAGGGCAGACCTGTCTTCTGAGTGGTTAAGATTCTTAAATCCCTGTCTGCCTAGCTATAGAGATAGCTCACTGAGATTTTTTTTTAAAAAAAATAGGAAAACTATATATTACTAGAATCAGCAGGATCAGCTGAGTACAACTATATACTTTTTGGGCTGAAAAGGTGCCCAGGATCAGAGCCTAAAGAGCAAACTTCCTGGGGCAATCTTCACCAAATGGCAACAGGGAGAATCCCTTCAGCTGTACACAAAATGTCAGGAGCAAGCTGAGGGTGAAACTGCCCAGGGAGCAAAACAGTCGGGCAGGAAACATAAGGTGCCTCTTGAGTTCTTCATTCCACACAGCTAGGCAGGAGATGTCTTCTAGGCAGCTGGCGGGGGGGGGGGGTTCACTTTAAGGAATTCAGGGACTTAAGGAGTTCTCAAAAAAAAGACGCCTTGGGCATAAATAAGGCATCCTGAGGGTGTCTTGGAAAAACAGATGTGCGAAATTCCTTTCCAAGATGCCTTTTCTAGGTCCTCAGGACCTCTTATTTGTGCTGTGTGGAATGGACCCACAGTTGACAAGCTGCTCAGATCAATTTGAGTCATACGATATGAGTCACACAAGGTGTTTATTTAAGTCTCCCCATAAAAAAACTTGTTGACATTTTTTAAAACTAATTAAAGGGATGCATTTCAGGGGTTATTGTAATAAGGGTTTTGTGCTGACAACTATAAAAGTAGCTAAATTGTAGAACAGGGAGAAAATGTACAAAAAGGGAGGAAAGTGTGAGTAAAGGATCACTTTGGAGATCTCACCCTGACACTGGGGGACATGTGTCATCTTCTTTGGTGACTAAGAAGATGGGCAGCCCAACCCAGAGGGGGGGCAAATCCCCCTAAGGAGCTGGAGCACCCCGTACCAGGATGAGTGCCCATACTGCTGGCACAAGGTGCAAATGTGGCAGCAGAGGGGCAACTTACCTGGGAAGCCAAGCACTGCACATCTCCACAGTGTCTGACCTGGAAGTGTCCTCTGCCGTTCAGGCCTGTCGGTGGAAAATGCTGCACTGGGGGGGGGGCAAGGGCAGGCCAGGGCAAGGCCAACCTTAGTCAGCTCCAGTGCCCAATCAGCCCCCATGTGCCAGTGGAGCCACCAACAGAGATAAACCACGAAAATCATGGTATATCTCTATTCTCCTTTATGGGAGAATACGGAGGGGGGGGGGTATTTTATCTTTTTTGGGCTTCCCACACTACGGGAAAGCCTTCTGGAGCAGGTAAGTTGGTGCTGGAGCTGCTCCTCTGAATTGCACTGTAAGTTTGCCAATTGTACAGGCACAAAAACAATCACAAGTTTCAACAAAGAGGTAACTAAAATGTATCTTCCCAGACATGATCAAGAGATGATCCCATGGCCACGGCACAAGTGGTTACTGTGCAGATCAAAAGCTGCTTGGCCTGGTGTTTATATTACTCTGACACTGTACTGTGTAACTTTAGACCCTGTTGCTGGTTTAGGGAGTAGAGAAATGGACAACATTAAATATTTTTAGTGACTTGCAAATATTTCCATTTGTAGACAGTTCTCTGTAAATTCATCTGTTGCAGTTACAGAACACAGAAGAACCATGGAATCTGTTTTCAAAAGATAGAGTGCCCTTCCAACCAGCTGGCTCAAATAACACATATCGAAAAGATGCAGAGCATGTTAAATTCCAACATTTTTAGTGCAATGTTATGATGAGTGTTGTGGACAAATTGAATTTTTCCTATCTCCCACTTGCCCTAAATGCAGTATTTGTATGAAGATGTCAGGTTTTAAACTCCTCTGGAAAGCCTGGCATGAGAAACTTTGGCTCTGCAATATGAAGTGCAGCAAAGCAAATGAGATGGAATGTATTAAAGGAGATAACAGAGGAATTTGTGCCAGATGCAGTACCACCCTTATGTTTGGAGAAATGTCTAACTATAGCCTAATGAAGAGCTATTTTCTCACAGTCTTAAAGATGTACACAGAGTTCTCCCCCACCAGAAAGTGAACAGATGTTAATTGCACAGATAGCAAAGCAAGGTTTAAAGACCTTCAGAGCATTTCTCTGATTTATCTTGCCTTGAACTTCATTTGTATATGGAATGGAAGGGAGGTGGTGCTCGTTCACACCATTCTTCCTCTATTTCCCTGTGACATACTTGATGTGCATCAGCTTGATAAATGGGGTCCTTTTCTGTGTGACAAAAGACATCTTTATATTGCAATAATACATTTGAAATGCTGGCCCTGAATAAACCAAACCTTGAAGATCAGAGTGCCGGCTTTGCTTATTTAAGAATAAAAATGCTGACAGTGAAGAGCCCCTCACTTTCTTGTTACTAACCATAAGCCGAGGTTGGCACAGCTGTGATCCTGGATAATAACACAATGAACATAACATACAAGTTCCCAGTGCTGCAATGACCTCCTCTGGCCTCAATTCACTGCCCACTCACCCAACCTTTGCACCTCCTCCGTACTTTAACAGATCCTCCAACATAATAAGCCTGCTACCACTAATGTTATAAAGTAGTAATTGTGCCTAATTGGTAGGGAGGTGACAGACCATTCGAGTAATGTTGTGAAACTATAAGAAAAGGGGAGTGAGAGCATTCATAGGCCCAGCAGTAATTATCCACTAATTTGGCCTGTTTGTGTAGGGACAGCTCATTATAGCCCTTAAGAAACCTCCAAAGAAAGAAAGTTGGTAGGAGGTAAGGTTAAATAATTAGTGTTCAGCAGATTTTTTTTTAACAAATCAAAGAACAGGATTAAGAGGCAAAATGTGATGAGAGTAGCGACAGAGAATAATGTAATATCCTCCCCTAAGTGAATTTTATATATTTCAGGGAATATAAGAATTACATATACGATGCCTAAATTATTTCTATAAAAATGACATGCAATTTTTATTTTATTTCTGTAATTAGAGCAGTCATCATCATTTTGCAGTTTATGTTGCCTTCTTTATACTCTTTAAGTGACTTGGTGAATCCAAGCTGAAAAGGATGCCTCTGTTCAAATATAGTATTTTACATGTTTTTTTCTTCATTGTTACTAAATACTCTAGTGTGTGCCTTTATTGTTAGCACCTGTTCTTGCCATCCTCAAATTTCAAAGCATCTGCTTGGTCTTAATTTTATTATTCAACAACCATTTTGGAGCATAAACTGGAGACTGTGGAGGACATTGACTCCTCAATTCAGATTGCGATAAGATCCATTACATTTCATTTTGTTTTTAATATGTGGGACTATAAGATAATCTTCCAAAGGGTTTCAACAATGAAATATGTCACTGGGAGGTTATGTTCCACAGCTGGGCCTAAGGTAATATATAATGTTAAAAATCAAAAGCCAAACAAATTCATAACACAATAATAAAAGGACCGTAACAGCAGTACGCTTTTTAATAAGTTGATAATATTAATAAGCCCAATCTGAAAAGCAAAAAACTAACAGCAAGTTGTTCTGTTACAAAAGATTACACCAAGAGTAATCAGTTACCAAATAGGTACCACTGGATGTGTCATCAAAAGTAGATCCACAGATTTCACAGACAAGAGCTTTTTATAAGTTTTTTTTATAACCACCACCAAGAAGACTATGTTGCAACTGTAAATTTTGCTCCTTCAAGAAGGAGTGTCTAGACTGCATGCTGCTGAATGCACAAGATCAGATATATATCAGTGGGACTTACTTCTGGCAAACTTTGATAGATTTGGAATAATCTCTCAATGAATGAGTTCTGCCAAGTCTAGTGGAAGAGAACAAGAGAGTCAACAGTGAGGACATGAAATAAAATTGTGTGTGTGTATAAATTCAGTTCATTTTGGGTTTAATGAATTTTTTTCCTACCAGCACTAATGACATCTCAAGGTGAGAGAAAGGAGGAATTTTCTCAGGGAAACAATGTAGGAGCAAAAGGTTAACATACTCCAAACTGGGCTCTTCAGCAACTGACAGCTAAAAGATCTCAGATCCATCCTCATTATCCTACCCTTTATGGTTGTTAAAGTTTTACCAGGAAAAGAGAAGGAGCTTCAATGCTTCCATATTTGGAAAGAGGCATTTTCAATGACTGATGTCCTTGTATCTCCTTCATTGAAGTCTTCTGTGCATAAATTATAAGCCAGTTTTGGGTTGACTGTTTCTAGGGAAATTGATTGAGTAGGTGGTGGGAGAGCAGTTCTCTGGATGACACATCTGGCCTTGATCCTTATCATTCTAGCTTCATCCTACTTCTGAGACAACCTTGGTCACACCGGTGGATTCCCTTTTGGTTCTGTTGGGCTTTGTTAGATGAAACAATTTTCCTAATATATTTGGAAAGCAAGACTGACTCAGAGAAACAGCATTCCTGCTGTTGAATGAAATCCAATGGGTGGCTATTAAAGATTCAGAGTCTGCACTGTGGAAAGATTCCTGTATCATTGGTACTTATGTTATTTAACATCTATGTAAAACCATTGCAGAAGAAAGCTCAAATGACTTGGCATTGAGGGCCATCAGTTTGCTAATGACACCTAGCCATATATCTCATTAAATACTCTATTTACGCAAAAGGAATATGAACCAGGATGTAAGATCATCTCCCTTATAAAAGGTTGTACACAAAATATTTTTTAAATTACTGTACATAACTGTAACTTGTATGTGAATGTAAAATGATACCCTCCTTTTCTGACTGCAAATGTGTGTGTGGGGGGGTGGGGGGAATACCTAGTTTTCCTTTAATAGGGCAAGTTGCTGCTGCATCTGTCCTGGGCTGCTGCTTGGAGGCTGTGACCAAGTGACTGAAACTGAATCCAGATAAGATATATGCTGATGTCTTAGAAGCAGTTGTGCTGATCACTTTGGAGCAGATGAAGGAAAACTGGTGAAGAGTTTGGGAATCCTGTTACCCCAAGCCCTGTTGTTGGAAAGCAAGTGAATTATTCAGCTACATGTAGTGCTGAAATTGTCTCCCTTTGGGGATGCATGCTGACCTGTAGTATTGTAAGTGGACTATTCTATAATTCTCTGTGTTGAGTTGCCCTTAAAGATGGCATGGAAACTTCAGTTGTTTAAAATGCACGGGGTTCACTTTATTTTGAATGACCCATATTTTGAAATGTTTGCCTCCTTATTAATCAAGATACTTCTTCGACCATTGTTTTGAAATCTTTTCATTACTTGTTAGTGATAACCACTACACTAGAATAATTTATATATTTACATTAGAAAAGCTTCTAGAGAGGCTGACTGAGTTGGGAGTGGGAGGTTCCATGCTTCATCCATTCTGCTCTTACTTAACTGGCAAATTCCAGAAGGTGGTGCTGAGGGATTGCTACTCAACCTCATGGCATTTATGCTATTGGGTTCCACAGGGTCGCAATCTGTCTCCCAAACTGTTTTAACACCTACATGAAACCACTGGGAAAGATCATGAGGGGATTTGGATTAAACTGTTGCCATTATGCAGATGACACCCAGCTCTGTGGGAGCAGCAGTGGCAAAATGGTTAAGAGCAGGTGTACTCTAATCTGGAGGAACTGTGTTTGATTCCCCACTCTGCCGCCTGAGCTGTGGAGGCTTATCTGGAGAATTCAGATTAGCCTGTACACTCCAACACATGCCAGTTGGGTGATCTTGCTTGGGATAGTCACCATTCTTCTGTGTTCTCTCGGCCACACCAACCTCACAGGGTGTTTGTTGTGAGAGGGGAAGAGAAAGGAGTGTGTAAGCCCCTTTGAGACTTCTTTAGGAGAGAAAGGGGGGGATATAAATCCAACTCTTCTTCTTCTCTGTTTCTCCTTAACATCTGAGTTAAGTGGATCTGTGGAAGTCCTGAACAGGGTGCCTGTCATGGAAAGTGTTGCACTCCCCCTGAAGGAATAGGTTGCTAGCTTCTGGGTACTGCTGGATCCTGGCCTACAGAGCCCCAAATCTCTGCAGCACATAGGTCCATTCCCCACAACACAAATAAGACATCCTGAAGATTCAAAAAACCAAAAACAAAAACAAAAGGCATCCTGGGGAAGAACTTCCCACAGCTTTTTTGCCAAGACTTCCTCAGGACATCTTATTTCAGCTCAAAACTGCACCTTTTTTCCAGAAGTTGTCTGCAGGTCAACTCCTGCCTGACTGTACAGAGCTCAGAAGGCAGCTTGTTCTTTCCACCTGACCATTACATTCTCTGGTCAGTTTCCTCCTCAACTTGCACCAGACATTTTGTGTGCTGCCTGAACAGCACATATGCGAATGGGAAAACATGAAAACAGGTTCCTTTCTCATGACTGCAACCTGTTATACATTTGCTGTGCGGAATCAACCAGTGTCTTATTCACATGTGTTTAAAGACCTGTTGAGCTGTAGGTTATTATGTCTCCTTGAGCCAGGTAAACTGTCTTGAATTGGAAAATCCAGGACTTTATTTAACTATGTATGTTCTTGCTAGTAAACAGCAAGATCATCAGTAAACTCGTCATTTTCAAGATCTTCATAACTTTTCAGATTTCTAGGCTAAACCACCATTGCTTATAATCTTCCCTGTTCTGCAGCCTAGTATAAAAACATAACATTACTGGACAAAACTGCTTTGAGTATATTCTTGTAGCCAAGATGCACAGCACAAATAAATAGAAGAAAAGGGGGAAGTCATGAATTAATGCGCCTCATGCCATTCCTGACACTGAGCCAACCATACATTTCAAAGAAAAAAATGATTGGAGAATCAAATCCTCTGAGTGGAATTTTTACTGTGCTCCTGATGTTTGACAAAAGATGATTTTTAAAATATAATTCTGGCAATTCTAATTAGGGACTTGAAACATCAGCTCCACCTTGTTATCTGATTTCCTTACCCTGCAGTTCCTATTGCCTCAACATCTGTGTCCTAATGAACTTTGTAATGTTGTCGATGAGAAGGATAGTTTATTAATCAAGCCAATTCAAACCTTGGGCACTCTTCTTCTCACACAAGTAAGGGTGGCAATTAGGACCATTTGGGATTTTTGTGTGATATGGGCACCTGTTCACTAAGAACTGAAATGAGACCACTGCTTGTTTTGTGTAGGCTACTATACAACACCAACAGATGGTGAGAATGTTCATTCATTCACTAGTATAAGGTCCTACAATAGAAGAGCTGACATGAAATGAGCACAAGGCAAGAAAAATATCAACTTGATTCCTCTTCAGTTCTTCTCTTGGCAAAGTGCTCCATTAGGAAGCACAAACATCTTGTTTTAAATACATTTTCCCCAGCAATTGTGTTTCACAACATATTGGAAGAAATCCAATGAACATACTTTTTGTTAGTTTTTTGAAAAACAATTTGACACACATCATCAGAATTAACTTGATTTCATTTAATTCAGTCTGTCTAGAGGCTTCGTTTATTCAATCTCTTTTACCTGGATTTTCAAATATTTTAGGAAATACATTTATTTGTTTCCTTAAAATATTTATGTCCCATCTTATCTCCTTAGACTCAAGGCAGCTAACAAAGCAACAAGTTGCAAATGCATAAAACAACCCAACAGCAAGATAAAAATAGCACAGCCAGATCTGCGAAAACAGTTTATCCTTTGCCAAATGTGCTTTGGAATAAGACAGTTTTACATGTTTTCCTGAATGCAGAGAGCAAAGGATTTGGGATGACCTCTCCATTACGTTGATTCTCAAGCTAACCGACCATACAGAAATACTGAAAGGATAAAATGGGAGAGATCAGAGAATATATTCCCTGATATTCCTGACCTGACACATAGCAAAAATATTTATAGGGATGGAACCTGAAACAAATGGGAAGACACAAATGTGACATTTAACCCATTTTCCTCAACTTTGGTGATCATGTCATGAAAAAAATTAATCTAGGTACATTTTAGATAGTATTGGGGTCTGAGTAAAGCATGTGCTGAACATAAAATACCATTATATTACCATTTGTGGAACCCATGTTTAAACATGATACTGATGCTACAACAAGGCCACTATCTCATTTATTTTAAAGTGCCTTAACTACACATGCTTTGAAAGTCCAACAGGGATTTCCAACTCCAGCAGTTACCACACTAGAATGCTAACTGCACATATAAAGGAACTAAGGATCCAGTTCAGCTGTGAAACTGACCACTTGGAACACTGCTGTGGAAGTTGTGCTGAGGAAGTTGTATGTATAACTTCCCAACTTCATATTTAAATCAGGCTGAAAAAAATTTATTACTGCAAATGACCAGATTAAGATAAAGGGAACATATTACTATTAGAACCTGAAACAGGCTGCCCTGTGATGTGGATTGTACTTTGTTGGAATGTATACATTTTCCCTTCTCCTAAAGATTTCTAGACATTTCACAGATGTGCGAATGTTCTGATGTTTCCCTCATTGTCCTGAGACTCTGGGCAAACCCTGGGCAAAACTAATGCCCTTGCCCCATTTTATTTCTGCAGGCAGCCATCTGGCAGGACTATCTGCCTTCTCAAAATTCTCTGCTGGTTTCTAATCCAATGGAGGTTTCAACTTTTATACTAATCTTGTTCTCAGTTAAGCTCAGTTATTACTTGGGTGGTTGCATTCCCAGGAGATCTCCTGCAACTTTTTATGCCTTCTTTAAGGAACAGTCCTGCTAAACTTTCATGCTTTTTCCACTGAATATCTTTGCTACCCCAGCTGACTTATTAAAGCTGCCTCTGTGTTTCTGACTTTGCTACAGCAAACTTCAATGCTCTTCTGCCCTAATCCCAGGATATGGTTGGAAGGCATCAGCTACAGCAACCTTGCTGAAGCACAGCAGGAAGAGGTCTGGTTAGTTCCTGGATTGGAAACTGGTAGTGCCATGATGGAAGAGAGGTAAAATGTAAATAAATGTTAACTCACCCATTGTTTTACCTTCATTCCATAGAATACAACATGGTTGCATCTGCTGTTTAGCTAAATTGTTGGTGTGTTTTGATAGCATTGTTTTACATTGTTTTCAATCTTTTTTTAATGTAACTTCTGTTATAAACCACCATGAGGACCAACTGGTGGCAAAGCAAGATATACATTTTTCAGATAAATGAAAGTCAAAAGAATAATCTCAGCTCTTCCTGAATCTTTTTTCAGAGAAGTTCTGAGAGTAGGAGCATAAAGTGACATCCTTTCCTTTTGCAAGAAACAGAGATTGTGAAACTCGGTACTTCTAATTCAGATTCAGATTGCTTTACTGGATAGTGTCAGTCAGTTGCTGGCATACTGGTGCTAAAGTAACAAAAGCAAAATGGTCCCAAATGTGCCCATTAATGGTATGCTGTATGCATGTACAATATACTTCTGTTCTAGCTTTTTCACATGTAAATATCTGCTGCCAAACAGAAGGTTGGCTCTGTCTCATTTGTCTCCATTAGTTTAGCTACTGTAATAGTAATTTGAAAGCTTTTTCTTCCAAGAGTCAATGAAAGTACAACAAAAATTGATAGAGAATAAGCTGGTAAAAGGATGACTTGCATTGTCTTTGTACCAGTCTTGCTAGAGACCTTGTAACCTATCTGGACCTTAATCTCTTTCCAGTTTAATCTGCAATCCTGTTGCATTCTCTGCCCAGTGATGTCATTTGTTTTACTGTAAACAAGTGCATAGAGGTGGAATGTGTATTGAGTTTGTCTGTTTTTTGGACTGGATTTTCATATTCTAACACCACAAATGCATTTAGGACAAATTAGTGCCCCCCCCCCCCAGTCAACGGTATGAAAATGGAAATTTCACTGGGAAGTTTACAGCACCTATTATTTTCCAGGGTATGTTTTGTCACATGATAGGGATTTATTATATAACACTCAACATGTAGCAAAACAAGAGAGTCAATACAGATGCTAAATAACTTATCTCTTTTGATCTCAGTTCAATTTTCCATAGAACAGATACTTGTGAAACTCTTTGATGAATCTTGAAATTTAATTTGCACTCCCCAAACCACCCAATCCAAGGAAGTCTGCACAACAAACCCAGTGTTCTGTTTAATGACTTTTTGAACTGTAGAGTTCTGTTTTATTACTTTTTGAACTGCATTCTAGGGATTGTGTCCTGAAATATGCTCCCTGGTTTTTATACTGACCACCCAGTCTGGGCTCTGGGAGAACTCAGCATTTTAGTTAATCCTATCACTTCCTGCACTACAAAACCCTTTCTTTTTTCCTTAGGATTCAAGTCCCCGTCAGCAGTGAGAAGCAGATTCGGTCAGCAGATTGCTTAAAAATCAGATAAAGTTCAGAGCACTGCAGGAGGCAAGAGGTGGGTTGGAGGAGTAAGACAAAGCTGAGCATCCATAAAGCAAGAAGTCATGAATCCGCTAACAGGTTGAGATTGGGTTGTTTGGGTCCAGGATCAGAGTCTTCAGAAATCCAACAAGTTGGTGTCAGTGAGGCAGCAATCATATTGCCCATTGCATCCATATCTGACTGTCTCTCAACCAGCCCTCTTTGTACTGCCCCAAGGAGATTAATACTCACCCTATGATGATTCACCTCTCTCCTGTTCAAACAAATGCCTCACAGGTCAGCAAGCAGGCACTGTGCCTTTTATTCAGTAATTTCTTGATGCAGTACTGGTTGCGTAGTTCTGTTTGCACAGGTGACTCTGGTAAACTACCAACCTGAGTGTTAACAGCTGGCACAGGACTAGAAGACCAAGGTATTTCTGCAGGCACTCCAGCCTGAGAGCCCTGGCTGACATACCTTTCATTTTCTAATTGCTGGGGTTCAGGCAAGTTTGACTCCTCTTGGCATAGCTCTTTATCTGAGGAATCCCACTCCTTGGAGGCTGACCCATGACAAAAGTTGTCTGCCTGCTCAGGTTCCTTGGCTAAGATGCTCCCATCTCCTCCCCGACTGTCACCTTGCTTGGGGTATTTATCATCTCCTTTCACCATCCCCCTTGTGCCTTTCCTCCTGCAACCCTTTGGCAGATCCCTCTTATCCTTTGCCGAAGTAAGAGGGATTCTCTAATTTCTGCAGGAGTCTATTGTGTATCATGTAGCTGTGGACAAGTCTACATAGGGACCACCAAACAAAATGCCCAGACACGAATCAAAGAACATGAAAGGCACTGCAGACTAATTCAGATGGAAAAATCAGCAATAACAGAACATGTGATAAACCAAGCTGGGCACAGAATATTATTTGAAAACACAGAAATTCTGGTCCACTCTGACAACCACTATGTCAGACTACACAGAGAAGCCACTGAAATCCACAAGCACATGGACAATTTCAACAGAAAGGAAGAAACCATGATAATGAACAAAATTTGGCTACCAGTACGAGAAAACACTAGAATCAAGACAGTGACTAATGAGCACCACACAGACAAAGGATGTCTCCAGGCAGTAAGCAATCAAAGGGATAAAAAGGCCAGGCTACTACTATGCAGATGCCCTCACTAATTGATCATGCCATCTTCATGGTTACTCACATGCTAAATCAGTGGCTCCCAACCAACACATGTGAATCAAGCTTGCTAATTGCACCTTTTACACTTGGTTCTTTTTCCCACCCTGGACATTCCACAGGTATATATACTCCACTTGCTTTACTACCATCAGATCCTCTGAAGATGCCAGTCACAGATGCAGGTGAAACGTCAGGAGAAAATGCTACTAGAACATGGCCATATAGCCTGGAAACCACACAACACCCTTTCTCCAGGTGTTTTCCATTTCCCAGGTGTTCCTTCCTCTGTTAAGGTGCTCCCTCATTCCTGTTATTTTTTGCTGCTTTGTGAGTGTTCTCACTCTCCCTTATTGTGCCCTGCTAATGTGCCATTGGCCTTCCCCTCGAGTAAGATTATCTGTGATTGCAGCCACAGCATTCCAGGTATCCTTCCTGAGGCTTGGATCATTCCCAGCATCTCTGCCCTCGCTCCTGCCCTCTCCAGCCTTCTGCTGAGTCACAGTCCTGTGTCCCCTCCCAGCGGCCTGGATTCCAACCAGGCCATCATGGGGTTGGAAGTGGGGTTGTGCTTGGGGTCCTCAGCATGTCTGAGAGTAGCAAGGATGGCCTGTGCTGACCAGACTCTTCTCCCTCAGGTGAATCTGGGATTGACAGAACCTGAGTGGGCTGTAGAAGGAAGGAAGGAGGCGGGCTAAAGGGGAGGGAGAGATGGGCTAGCATCAAGCATTATCCCAACACCAAATATGGCAAGGAAAGGGAGCTTTGGCCACATAAAACAGGCAAATATCTCATGAACAATGCCATTTACACTACCTGTGAGAAGCCCACATTCATATAACCAATACCTTTTTAGGAGTACCTCCTGACGGCAAGCCCAACAATGTTTCTGTGTACTCCAAGTGAAGTTGTATGGGGACCATCTCATGCCTGAACCATCTCTATTTCCTAAATCTATTAAAAAGTATTAATGTTGGTGCAGGGATCATATGCCCAATGTATTAAAATATAATTCTGCAACCATCACACACTGTTTTGAACTATTCAGTTCTAACAGAACTATTCAAATGAATATATGGCACAAAACCAAATGGATTAATCTATTGAGGTGCTGACAAATTTCATCATCAACAAATTTCTCCCTAGCAGTTTGGGCAAAATGCAACCATAGCCTCACATTAGCTCCCAGCATTAGGTCAATACTACCTTGTCTCCAAACTTGGCCAGTACTACCACTGGCCTAATTTATGCTAGCTGATGTATTAACTGAGTCTAAACTGTGCAAAGCCTCTTCCCCCTCCCATAATTTGCTGGTCTAGTAACTAAGAATTTGGATGATAACTGCACAGAACTAAGGGTGTTCCTTCTCTACCCCACCCTGTAGTTGAAACAAATGGTGAGCAGTGTTAGGAATGCTAAATGGAAAATGCTGACATGGGAAGGACAACACAACTGCTTACAAGTTTCTCTTTGAGGTCCTCCCATTTGCTGGGCATCAGCTCAGCCACTGATGCCTCATGCTATGTTAGAGTTAGAAGGACTGACACAATATTGTCTGTAATTTAAGCAGGGCCTTGAATAAACTTACAGAAGCTAAATATAACCACAGCATTTCCTATATGAGAATAACAGATAAACATCAAAGGCACATGAAAAATCCATCTGGAGGATATACATGTGGAGAGAGATAACCACTTCATCCATCTATTATTGATATAACATTGTAAATTATTCTGCTGCTGTATTGTTGAAAGCTTTCATGACTGGAATCAACTGGCTGTTGTGGGTTTTCTGGGCTGTGTGGCCATGGTCTGGTAATGTTTTGCCAGCATCTATGGCTGTTATCTTCAGGGGCATGTTGCATCTTATGACTGACATCTTCAGAGGTATGTCATATCTTACCATGACATGCCTCAGAAGATGCCAGTCATTGATGTGGGCAAAATGTTAGGAGCTAAAACTATCAGATCATAACCAAAAAGCCCAGAAAACCTACAACAGCCAGTGTTCTGCTGCTAATTTTCATTTCAGTTATCATGTATAACAACACTGAAGCAATCACAGAAAGTAGTTGTGGTTGTTCCCATTGCTGTTCTGTTTTTTATCCCTAAAAATAGCCTGTATTGATGACATAAAAAGAAATGTTCCTAACTAACAATTCTATGTAAACTGTAGCAGTGCATAGTACAACACCTACTATCTCAAGGAATGAATTAATTCACTGTGTTTACTAAATGCAGGAAAATATGCCAGTTGAGGATTTTTAAAAGAAAAATAGGTTGTGAGCAGGGGATGAAAGTGTCTCTAATATAAGTTCCATATATGGCTAATAAAGGTCTCTGAATCTGAATCTATGGCTGTTTCTGCACACACGCGGAAACACAGCTCCACCGGCATGAATTGTGCCGGTGGAGGCTTGGAGGCCGTTCGCAAGCTATCATGCAAGTGGCCCCAACTTGCTCCCCTGCCGGAGAGGTGGCTCCGCATGGAGCCACCTTTGGGTTGGCCCCCTCCACTGACCTTCCTGTCCAGCATCGCTCTGGAGGGCTGCAGGGACCCGCCCACGCTGCCCACTGACCTCCAGGAGTCGGAGGGCAGCGTGGGCGGGTCTCTGCAGCCCTCCAGAGCGACGTTGGACAGGAAGGTCAGTGAAGGCGATGGGAAAAGCATCAGCATCCCGCTGGTGCAGTTTGCACTGTGCCGGCGGGAAGCCGCCTCGTTGAGCGAGGTTTAAAGCAGTGCCTTCGCGCCACTCCAGGGTGGCTCACCAATTATTTATCCATGGCATCAGAAAATGTTGGGGGAGAGAATTACCTTTAATTAAGGGTTCCAAATTGGTTCACTTTTGCAGATGCATGTCCTTGTATTGATGTTTGGGAATATTAACACAGGTACAGGAGAAGACTGCACATTGCCTAGACTCCTGTCTGATGCTCCCTTTACTTTTGCACATATCATACATCACCATGTCACCTTGTTCCTAGTTCCATATTTACCAGTATGGATACTTGTTAAGAAGTGGGAGGGATGGCAGTGGCAACTCCAGCAGTATTTACTACACTGGCTTATCTATTACACTACATTTACACTACATTACTACACTATTGCACTACATTTACAGAACATCCATGGCAGTTTCATCGACAGCAAAGAAACGGTTAAAATATTTGACATTTGAGCATATGGCTATTGGAATGATGAAAGAACAAACAAGTTTGAAACATATCTTTTTAAAAATAAAAATTCAGTTATTAAGTAACAATTTGTGGTCAAGGTGATCAACTAATAATACAAATTAGTATTATAGGGAGGGGAGATTTGCATCTCAGACTGATTCTTCTTAAACTTTACAGCATTACTGTGGGATTATCATTGTTACTTTCCATCTTACCTCACACTGGCCTATCTATTACACTATTGACAGAGGTTGCTTTCACACCGTTACAACATTAGTCAGCATATTTGTCCTCGGACAGGACCCAGCTGCTTGCCCACTTTGCATATTAAAAAAACAACAACAACCCAGAGGTAAATAGCAGCAATTCCAGTGTTGATCAGTATTCTCCTCTTGTCTTCCTCATCATGCATTTTTTAAGTAAAACAGGCAATTGATCAACTATATATATAAAAAGCAAACAGTGACTTTGTTAGTCATGTCCTAACACCGAAATGGCTGGATGGATCGCCCCCAAATTTTCACATGACGTTTTTCCCTGTTGCGGGGAGGTAATCGGACCTTCAAATCACCGAAAGTCCATACCTGAGCCAGGTAAAACGTCTTTTTCCTGGCATACCAGGCCATGAAGCTGGCTGTGTTTAACTTTCACCCTTAGAATGTTCGTGCAGCATGTCTGTGGCCTGAGGGTATGCCCTTAGAATGTTCACTCAGATGGCCAGAGATGAGCAGTGAAAACAGTAAATAGGTAATACTGTTAGGTAATACGAGTGGAAGTGAAACACATCCAGCTCGTCCTCACACACCTCACTCTGCCCTCCCTCACATCCAACCACCACTTACCCACTTCCTCACCCATATTTGCCACAGCTCTCTTTTACTAAAAAGCGAGTTGGAGATTTGCCTTTTTTTCGTCTTGGCAGAAAATCCATGGCGGGGTGGGGGCAAACCAACACTACTGGCTCCACTTCTTTTGCACATGGCCCTTTAAGAACCCAGGGAGCTGGTCTCGATCTGAACGCCTCACCGCCCTGCCTCTGCTGCCTGACTGCCCCAGTTCTGCCTTACCCAAGCCAGGACTGTGCATGTCAACCAGCCTCATGGACAGTGGGATTCGTGACTCTGGACAGGGTTCCCAGGTTAACTGGAATGGAAAGGTTACCTTTATACTAAACCTAAAAAGACACCTCACCCAAGTGGCAGTAACAATGTGAATTGAAAAGGGAAAGAGGGATTCCATTTGACCACCCCAAAAGGCTATGCTGCGGATCATTGGACCTTCATGGACATCTGTGTGGGTTGCGGACTGTGATGAGATGGACAATTACCACAGCAATGCATGGCCGGGCCCCGCTAGTTTGACATAAATTAGAAGATTGAATGTTAAAGGCTGAAAAACTGTTCCGAGAATTATATTAAATGGGCCAGTTAACTGGCAATATGCAAAGCCACAGGCATCAGGTCATAGCTCAGTAGTAGAACATTTGCCTTACAGAAGGTCTCAAGTTCAGTCTCCAGCACTTCTCATCAGGTAGTAAATGATGTGAAAGGCCTTTGCCTCACACCCTGGCCAAACATTACCAGTCAAAGTAGACAATACTGATTGTGATACACCAATGGTATGACCCTGTTAATGCTACAATGAGTGCATGTACAACCCAATTATTCTGTATACATGCACTGAGAAAAGCTTATGTTTCATTCAACACATTTACAGCTGAACTTGTGATTGAAACCCCACATTTATCCAGGGATTGGTTCCCAATTTCATTTGTATAGTGAATGTGAATTGGCATTCTTACACACTGATATATGCAGCACATACAGATGTGTTCAGTGTGGCATGAACAGGAATAGTATACAGCAGCTTCATGTGTTCATCTTCTGCTGCAAACTTTGCACAGCTGGTGATTTCTAAGTTTGCTCGTGGTGTGTGTGCCTTCAAAGTGGCTTTACCACTTTGAAAAAAATCATTTATACAGAGCTACCATTTCTGGCACATGACTCATTGGTTTCTGACTGGATACCTTGTAAAAAGAACGGTAAAAAGAACAAAATAAACAAAAAGCCAGCAACAAACATACAAGGTAAAAGTGAAACACATTAAGGCTGTAAATCTATATATATTTACTTATGTGAGAACAATTCGATATAATTCAAGAGTATTTACTTCTAAGGAATCATGCAAAGGATTGTGCTGTAGAATGGTTAGCTTAAAACATCTAAATCGTGGCTCATGAGATTTTTGAGAGCTTTGCATATTAACAAGAAGGGGAGAATGCTCGTCATTTTGGAAACATTACAATTTTGTACAAAGAACATCTGTCATAACTTGCCTTATTTGGCAAAGCACAAAAAGCAGATGTAGATAGGTACATAATACTAACTACCAAAGCAGAACTTCAAAATAAACCTGGAGACACATAAGATAGA